>NC_091730.1:15261564-15564595 GCF_030179895.1 Drosophila kikkawai
ACAAATTCTGCAATCCACTTACAGCCCCCAAACCTTTCTCTCCGTGTACCTATCACCATACACATGCCATATATATGCGGATTCCTTCATTCGTTTGGCTGTCAGGCCGTCTGCTGTTGCCGCTCGGCGCTGCTCATTCATATCCATTGTGGGGGAGAAAATGCAATCAAATTACTTTGATGTTTCCATTAATGTCGTTTACTTTAACGCTGAGGAACAGCAGTAGGAGCAGTAGCAGCAGCAACAGTAAATGCGGCAAAAGCGGTGAAAACAGCATCAACTGCCACACAACTGAGCTGGAATGATAATGTTGGAATCATCTGTTTTGCAGTTTGGCTCCTTGGAATGCCTCATTTGATGTCTCTGTTTGTTCGTATTTTCAGTTGTTGTTGCAAATCAGGGCCTGGCTGCCTTGGCATTTTTATTGAGCCCGACGGGCGTCTCGAAGGACACAGTCTGTGTCCCCGGGCCCTGCTGTGGCTCTCGACAAGCAATTCATTTGAGTTATTATCTTGGTGTATCAATGGGGACCGCACCGGGTTTTGTTCCCCCCTTAAAGTGCGGTTTTTAATGTTTAGTCAAGCTGTGTGAATCCCCCCTTGAATATTCTGTGGCAAAATCTCTGTGCAAAGTGTCATTTCCGTTTTGGTTTTTATGACATTTCTCATCGTCGTCGCCATTATCTCAACCGTTTTCTTTTGTTTGCCGAAAAAGCGGAAGCAAACGCATTTCCTGCTACCGGTTCTTTGTGGCTCAAAATGCAAACAATCCGAGGCCAAGGAAAATGCAAGACGCTGGCTAAATGTGTTTTAAAAATTGCACCGCAGCTAAATGTATTTATTGTTATAACCATAAATTTAATAGAAATGAAAAAGCAAACAGAAGCGAAATGTTTTTTCCAATTATCCTGTCAACGCGCCAGCAGCAAAGATTCGCCTGAGCAAATTTACTTTTCTCGAGATCAAATTTTTAATTACTCTTTGCCATTCGCTATTTACATAATTTCATTTCGTTTTCACACCTCCATTTCCGCCCCTGACCTTGTGCACACCTTGCTGAATGGGTGGGTTGAGTGGGTGGTACTGTAAGCTGAGTGCACTGACAGTCGTCGCGTACCCACACCTCCGTTTCGACCTTGTCAAGGTCCCGTTGCGCCCCAATGCCTTGCTTTAATGATAGACGACCTCTCAGGATCTCAGAACTCGGGACTTGGAGGGGGTTGTCGTTCGTCTTCAGGCGACCCACTGAAGCAATGCCATTCCCACTTTTACTTCCACTTCCATTCAAAGTGCCTGTGCCGGCAAAACAAAATGGCTAAGTAAATAGGAAAGGCGGGCGGTCCGGTCAAGGGAGGCGTGGCGGCTGGGTTCAACCAGCCATGCACTCGACAAGTTGGCCAATTGTTATTTTCCCGAACAGCCGAAAGACTCGTAATAGCAACAGCTATTTATTATTATTATGGAGCACAAATGTGGCCAAGATAATAGTAATTCAGAGGGCTTTGAAATGTATGAAATGTATGTACTCATTAATTAATTAATTTAATATATTTATTATAATTTATATAAAATTCTACTGTTTTATATATGTCGGCGAGTTGGTTGCTAAGTGCAAATTTGGAAAGCTTGTTGCTATGGCAACAGAACTATTCGGCATGCTCAGGTATTGGTAGCCTGTAGGTGTCGCTGGCGCGCAGGCGCAATGACAGTTGAGTCGGTAACAGGAGTGTTACTGAGTGAGGTCTGTTCGTCTGTCGCAACAATAGGAGAGAATGAGAGAGACAGCTTGAGATTGTCTAGGAATGACATCTGAGTGAAAAGTAAGAAAAGGTGAAAGGGCCACAGGAAAAGTGGCGTGATGACAGATTCGATTTGACTGCGCAGGCGAACAGAACTCGCTGGCTCGACTACGGTTAAATTAAATAACGGATATCTCCGACATCAGAAGTGGGATTCACCATAGCCTCGCGGGCATTCTGATAAAGTGATTTTCGGTCGATATTAAATTCAGTGGCGCATCGAAGGCTTGCGCAGCCGCGTGGTGCGAGACACCGGAGTCGTGATAGGCAGTCAAATGCACTGGTCGCGTGTTGAGCCGGACGGTTGCAAGTGTCATCAGTGTCGGCCAGAAAATTTGGGGAAGAATGGAAGACAACAACAACAGCACACTGGCGGAACTGCGGCTGAAGTGCGGAGAGCTGGAGTGACGCACTTCAGGCGTGATAACGGTGGTCACATTGCATCTGTGTGCACGAGATGGGTATCAGCGGCTGCGAGCGGCAGCATCAGCTGCATGTAGAAGCGAGTTGATTTGTGTGATTCAACAGTGACAGTATCGGGTGAGCCCTTTCCAATTATTCTTTGATTTGGGAGCTGAATTGGCTAAAAGATGGGAATAGAGATGTGTTTGATTGCAGTGTTGTTTGCACATCTGCCTTCCCATTGGCGAGCCCTGTGCTACGATAGGTTGTGCTTAGACTATCGGAAGCAATATTCGAAAATGGTTTCGGACAGTGGCCTTTGCCGCTTATGTCAGACCCTGTGAAGGAAAAATGTTTCTGTTGAAAAATAATTAATTTAAAAAAATTACGAGTTGCCGTCTGTTTGGTCTGCCGTGCCGTTTGGTTTGAAGAGTGCATCTTCTACCTTCATCATGCAATTGTTAAGGCGTTTGGAATTTATCATGATTATTTGCGATAGTTTACATAGATGCATGTTAATCATGGCAAACTCGGAAGAAAAGGCTTTCCGAAGGCTGAAAGTTGTATTAAATGTGTTGACTGTACCAGGGTTGCCATTTAACGTTACCAAATGTGGGTTTCTTGAACCTACTACGCAGTATCTGAGCTATGAGGTGTGCGGTGGAGAAATCAGACCCAATTCCTAGAAAATCCTTACGTTAAAGGTCCGTCCTTTTAATCGGTGCAATTAAGAGACCGTCGTAAGACCATTTATTGAATTGGTGCCTTATTTTCAAAAACGTGTGCCTCGATTTTCTCAGATCATGAGACAGATTCTTCGGCTTCAAGTATCTTTAAGTGAAATGACGATATTCAGAAATTGGAACGAACGTTTTTAATATTATTACAAATGAGCCTGTAATCGTTATTTGTTGGTTCGAAACATCTGATCAAATTTGAAACAGATATAAGCTCTTGTGGATATGGTCCAATGCTAATACACCTAATTAATGGAGACCCTTATGTTGGTGGATATATTGGTAGAACTATGTGTCTTGTGGAGTCCAAGTAGCCTTTGTATGAATTGGAAATATTGGTTGGCGTGCAATTATTCTGACATTTTTGGCATTGTTTGCTCAGATGAGAGTTTGTAGTCTATACTTATTGCAGATGTAATCATTTCTAAAAAAAAAATTAACTGAAGTGCATCATAGAGTAGAGGAAGAGAAAGCGCAAGGCAATTGTGGAATTCTTTTTGTGTCCAGAATTCACATGACTGATTTAACTCCGATAAATAAAAATAAATTGACAGAAAAACGTCTGAACTTAGAATGAAATCTCAAATGACCGACTGATCAACTTCAGGATTCAGGATTTATTGGTATAGTTTATAAACAACTAAAAATAATTGAAATCAACTTGAGTTACGAAGAGGGATTTTAAAGAATACAGAGAGGTGTGAGGCAATGTTATCTGCCAGTAGTGTCCCCTAAATTTTGTTGGATAGTTATTAATCAAGGTTATAAATCCGTTATGTGTTTGGGTTGGAAAAAATAGACTCAGCAATATTTATCAGAATTGTTGGAAATGACTAAGTTTAAAGATTGTTGAAAATTGTATCATGTGTAAAGTTGTAAAGTAGTCATCTGGCTGGATACCAGGACCGCAGAGGTGATGGGAAGATGCTCTTGGCGGGGTGCAACTTGCGGCGAACTGCACAGTTAGTAGTGCAACCAATGCAAGCCCTTAAGAGATGCCAATCGGACCCACCCTTTGGGCTTGATACCACCACATGACACAGAGAAAAGTATAAAGAAAGAGAAATTTAAAGCTACGTTATGCTGGTTCGGAAAAGCACTAGTTTTGATAAGGCAAGATTAATTTAAAATGAAAAATGAAAATGGAAAATATGTTAAGAATGAGAGAGAAAGGAGAAAGAAATGAAGATGGAAAATGAAAATGAAGATCGGCACCAAACAGAGTTTATAGAAAAGCTTGATGGTGGCTGATATGTTTTGAGATATCTGTCAAGTAAGCGAACTTTTATAAGTATGCGCATGAGTTTTTGAGGGCATAGCCAAATAGACAAAATAAGCAATGACGTTGATTGATTAAAGATTAAAGTTGATTAAAGATTTAGACGACTCAAGTGGAGATGCGTCTGATTCCCATGTGGGGAATGATGATATGGATGGCACGGTTGATGCCTTGGAATCCCAAGAGGGGATATAAAGACCGCACCATAACAGAAGGAATTGTTATGGCGGGGGTCAGTGGAGACCGCACCATAACAGAAGGAATTGTTATGGCGGGGGTCAGTGGAGACCGCACCATAACAGAAGGAATTGTTATGGCGGGGGTCAGTATGTGGGTGTAAAAGGAAATACACCAGTTGATAAAGCTATGTAATTAGAGAAGTCTGAATTGTAAATTATGATTAAAATGAAGATGTAATTTGTTATGTTATCATGAAACCAAGATGCTTATTTTGTCTAAATGCCTCAATACTCATGTTTAGAAAATTAATGAAATGTTTGTTAACAATAAAATGTAACGAGTACTGAAATTTTAGAATACTGTGATTTAAAGTTAACACACGAGGACGTGTGATTTGTCAGGAAGGCCGTGTCGGATCACATGAAACAGGGCCTACTTTATTCCTATGGTCAGAATATGTGAAGCGGAGCCTTTTGAAATACGAAAAGAGCTTGTACTCTATGGTTTCGAAAGGTTATCCTGCCAAACTAACATTTGAAGACACTAGAAGTGTAAGCGAGAGATCGCCGACTGAGGCACTCGTTGGTGGAATCATTTATAAGGCTGTGAGGGTCCAGAGAGACCGTGACGCAAGAGGTGCGTGTGAGCGTTGCAAAGTGTGCAGCAAGAGCCTGTATAAATTGATGAAGAGATGTTGAGTAAGAGTTGTGGTACGAGCAGAGAAAGAAGATACAGATTTGGTACGAGAAGAGAATGAAGTGGCGAGAAGAAATAAAAGTAAAGCTTATTTGACATGAATAAAACAGATAAAATGAAATGTTAAGTTGAGACCAAAGAGAGAAAAAAGAGAGAATGATAAATGAAAATGACAGTTATGTTTAGAGCTATTAGAAGACACGTCACGCGAGGACGCGTGAATTGTCAGGATGGCCGTGTCGGCGAGTTGGTTGCTAAGTGCAAATTTGGAAAGCTTGTTGCTATGGCAACAGAACTATTCGGCATGCTCAGGTATTGGTAGCCTGTAGGTGTCGCTGGCGCGCAGGCGCAATGACAGTTGAGTCGGTAACAGGAGTGTTACTGAGTGAGGTCTGTTCGTCTGTCGCAACAATAGGAGAGAATGAGAGAGACAGCTTGAGATTGTCTAGGAATGACATCTGAGTGAAAAGTAAGAAAAGGTGAAAGGGCCACAGGAAAAGTGGCGTGATGACAGATTCGATTTGACTGCGCAGGCGAACAGAACTCGCTGGCTCGACTACGGTTAAATTAAATAACGGATATCTCCGACATATACAAAAATATAATCATTCAAATATAAGGAAATAATATTTGTAATATTCTTAATGTCCCCACCATAGTAAGGCCACAGTAAAAAAATCCAAGCTTGTGTCAGGTTAGTACACGACACACGTGGCTTGATTTGTGCTTATTGAAATGGGCGTTTATTTGCTTAATAACTTAGCCCTGGCCAAGGCCATGAAATAGATAGGCAATTACCAAACCCAATAGATGACCAAATTGCCGACAATCAAATGTCTATTCCAAGTCCTGCCAAGGACCATCTACTTCTCCATCATCATCCTCATCATCGCCATCAGTTTCGGCTTTTTGCCACTCAATTAAGGGGAGCATTGTTTCAAGTTGCAACTGCTACTGAAACTACTTGTTTCTACTCCCTACCGAAACTATTTGCACATGTGCAAAAGTTTTCGCTACAAATTGCTGGCATTCAGTTCGACCATTATGCCCTCACTCCCACTTTCACTCCCTCTCTGCCCGCAAACTTAGGGCCAACACGTTTCAATTTGGCCACAAAATATGCATCACATTCCCTGTGTGTGTTATCTCCGTTCGGGGTCCGTTTCATCTGGCTGTTTATAATGGCAACAAACTGAAAGCTAAGCTGAAATTGTGTCAAACGGTGCAAGGGGTTAGTGTAGTATACGATATCAACTCATGTGTAATTGCATTGATAAGTCTACTTTTGTATTTGCGGCCAGTGGCTGGCCAAAATATTTGGTTGGCCCGAAACAATGGCATTAATTATGGCTTCAATCTTAGAGAGCAGAGCTAAGTTTAGTTTCATTTATTTCATCATTTAAAAGGCTTAATAGGCTTGATTTTGGAGTTAAATGGAAATATATTAGAATAAGAAAAGGGTTTTTTAAGCATAAGAAGTATAGTATAGTATGAGTAAGGAAAGAATATTTTAAATAATTCAAATTAAATCATAACTAACTCAAAAAGGCAGTTCCCTATTTCGTTGATATATCCTCAATAAAAACCAGACTTCCCTATTAATTCCTAATTACTTCGAGAGTGCAAAAACATGTATTTACCCTTAATGTCTTTGCAAATTCATTAAAATTCAACTGACAAAAAGGTTTAAATATTCCCAGTACAGCTCATCATTTAACAAGCTTAATACATTGCCTATTTATAAGTCTAAGTCACATGATCTGTCTGCTCGAATTGAAGCCTCATTCTATATAACAATTGATTTTGCCAGAGACAGAAATTCAATTTCGTCTGTGAATTTCACTGCTTTGCATACTTAAAACTCTTTGAGACCAAAATTAGCCCGCAGCTCTCACTCACTGTTATTTCCATTATTTCAACAATACGGCTACGTGGGAGAGCACCTTGTTTCTTATTTCTTGAGAAAGACTCACTCAGACTGCATGACGTATGCTTGATATGCGAAATTCCAGGCGACAAAGCTGAAATAAAGCGAGTCGCATTTTTTTTTTTGGTTCGTTGTTGTCTGTCTTTGCAAATTCCATGGAATTTTCTTCTGCGGAGGCGAGCAATTTGGCAAACGAACAATGACAACTTGATGACATTTGAATTATGCTGGCGCAGCGTGTGTATTACAAGGTCGCGGTTAATGCGGCCACATGTGCGTATGAGTAATTCGCGAACCAAAAACAAAAAAAATTGTCTAGAGAACGGGAGTCGCGTGCGGCGAAAATATGTCTCTGGGATCTGTCTAATTACATTGGCCAACAACAAAAAAAAATTACTGATTCTTTCTACATGGAAACTTTCTCGAGAACACAAGAAAAAAACTTTGACAGGAAATTTGTAGGGAAGTCAGACTGACTGACATCCTGGCACAAATATTTACAGATTGTAACTGTATTTATGTTTGTCCCCTGCCCACTCGACCCAGTCATTCCTCCCCTGCGGCTAGACATCGCCAGTTGTTACAGTCATGACTGGGCAGCTTGCGTTCATGTGTGCGTAAGTGGCATCACCATCAAGTCATCGTCATCGTCATCGTCATCCTCATAGTCGTCGTCGTCGTCGTCGTCGTCGTCGTCGTCGTCGTCGTGACAAACAGTTGCAATCCCCTCTAGCGTTTTGATGAGGCACGGAACCCCTTCCTGCCCCACACACACACATCCGACAAAAGTGCAAATTGGAGGAGTCACAGAGGGGCCAACAGGGGTTAAGGGTGCTATCATACTGCGTGCGCCAACAGAGAGAGAAAATGTTACCTGAAAGCGTAAAATATTTGTTCAGAAATAAAGGCTTAAAAGTTAAGGGATTCCATTTTAATTGATTTCCAAAATACAATGTAATTTAATTAATTAAAATTGAGCAATAATTATCATCATATTTTTCTGGAAAGACAAATATTTCGGGAAATATTCCCTCCTCCCCATACTATTCCTTGCAGTGTGTCCTTGACTGTTATCCTTCTCTCAAGGCACTTGAGATCCTGTTGATGCATAGAAAAGCTGCGAGCGTTAATGGCATCGCTGGAAGAATGCTGCATACTATAATTCTAATCTCTTTGTTTTTCTCCTGCATCTCATAAGAGGCTCTTCGCTCATTAAATTCCCTTTCCCGTCAGCTTTAAGGTTTTTACTTTACCAAATTGTTGGAGAGTAAACAAACATTCCTTCCAGTTGGCTGGCGAAAGCACTTATCTTAAATTTGATCAACTCTAAGGGAATGCCCCAAACCCGTAACCGAAAACTGAACCGAACCTCCCGCCAGCTGTCCATCTTCACACAGGAAATGGAGTTGGGGCATGACTTTCATCCCCCTCGATATAAATTTCACTTCCTGCTGCTGCTGCTGCTGTTTTTTCTTATTTTTTGGCTAACCATTTAGAAAACAATTTAAAATAATGCCACTGCAGAAAGGCAAAAGCAAACAAAGAAGCGAATAACGAACAAGTTTGCTTACGTGTACAAGAAAAATGCAAATAAAAGAGCGTAAAACAAACAGCGGGCAAGGAGGGTGGGAGTAGTAAACAGGGGCAGCCGAAGCAGCGCAAAACAAGCAATCAATAATCAATATGGAGTAAATATTATTTTGAAGAGCCAGTAAATAGCAACACACTCGCTGCTGGCTTAAATCAAATGCTTCGGAGAGCATTCAAAAAGATTTCCCTCTCGGCTTGAATTTCATTTCGCTGGAATTGTTGGCCATCGTGCTGCCTTGTCCGGCTCTCCAGGACTCTGGGATATTCCTTTCCTATCTGCAGCTGCGATTTGTGTGGCTTTCTGCTCTGCACTGTGGGCGTGACATAACTGGTTTATCAGTCTAGCAGAAGGAGAGGTCCTCCCACTGGACCAAGGACCATGGAGCACGGACCACAAGGCATCCCTCTCGCCATGCGGAAATCAGTTTTGATTTCAATTTCTCTTTCACCTTTCCCCACATGATGATGATGTCCTTATTTACGCCGCCATTGTTGCTGCCGTGATCTCCGTGCCAGGCCGTGTCCAGTCGAGTGTGTCCTTTTCGAAATGAAAACGTTATTCAAGCCTCCCATTAGACTGCTTTTCATGCGCAAAATTAAGTTCTTGGCAGCAGCCACTGATTGTAACTAAACGGAACACTCAAGAAAATATTGTTTTTCTTACGTTTTGTATATTAAATTTATTGCTTTAGTTAAAAATATATATTTTTGAGACATTTTAGGATATATTACCATTAAATATAAAACTTTAAGGTGTTAACATCCATCTTTAAGTAATAAAAAAATCATAACTTTCCAACTTTTGGCTTATTGAAAGATTTATCATTTCTATTTAAATATAAAATATATATCTATATAAGTTTTACAAGTAATAAATATAAAACTTATATGTATCCAAACCCATTTCTAAGTAATAAAATCACCATAAATCCTGAAACTATTGGCTTATTGAGAGTCATATCTTTTCTATTGTGGAAAAGCCCTTGAGTCTTGTACCTTTTTTTCCACTCCACACCATTCCCTTTCTTGTGTAATCTGTTAAGCTGTCAGCCTGTGTGCGTCTGAGGCAACCACAAATGGCATTGGCATATTATTCCTTGGCATTGTTTGCAAAAATTATAGCATACATCTGCGGGCAACCGGCAGCTGTCATTCATTAATCATTCCATTTGTCACCTCCCCACACGCAGGACGACGCTGTCCGGGATGAATGGGTAACCATATATATAGCCACTATATATTCGCAATTGATATAAAATTGTTTCCGCTGGGCAGCAGCGGTTTGTATCAAATATAACGATAAAACGACCAACCACGAAGATTGCGTGGAGTGTTATGTGGTGTATATACCATATATATTCCTGCATAACGGCGTTCATCAAGCGGCAATTAATTTATATAATCGAATTATGGCACGGCACGATTTTAATTAATATTTTTGGTCATTTGTATTACAATTACATCAGTCAAACGAGCCAAAATGATCAATCAATTAATTTCAGCTCCATTTGACATGGAGCGTCACATGATGAGCAGCACTCATTTTTGCTAATTCTAGTTTACCGCCTTCCCCCACCCAAAAGAAGATTCAATTTCCCAGAAGAGTTCAAAATTTAATTTGCGCCACTTGAGAACTTAATTTGGCAAACAGCAAAAGCACCAGCAGCCTGGATAAATTAACCTTTGCCTCATTTGCAACCACCCAAAAAAATAAAGAAAAATAAGGAAGAGAAAAGGAAAATGGAAATTTGCAAATCAAATTACTAAGCTTCCTCACATTAGCCCCTCTTTTCGTCTCGGTACGTTTATTTTCTCAGTGCACGGAGAGAAATAGTCCAGTCTATGAGAGTCCCGAATTTATTTACACTTAGATTTCTGCAAAACATTTGTAATTGTGGAAATAATTAATGATCTTTTGAGTATTCTTGAAAAGAATTTTACTACAATTTTATTTTTATTTTGATTAATTTATAAATAATTAAGAAGACTCTCTAAATATTTTGTAATCTTAGGAATTGTGTTAATTAAGAATTTCTTGAAAACAATCTTAGTACAATATTTTAGAACTTGGATTTATTTAAAGTGTGTCGAGATTTTAAATATATACCAACCTTAGTAACTAAACCATAATATTTATTGAAATTTACATATACTTTCTGTATAAAAAAATTTATAAAGAATTTTCCTCAGTACCCTTGAGAGTGTATTCCTTCGTATCTCCGGGTGTGTTTCCATCTATGCATATTTAAACAGTCTGCTGGCTTTGCGGTTTCTGCGCCTCATGGAACGTGTTAATTGCAGCCACATTTCGCCCATCACGTTGCCACTGCCTTTCGCTTGCCACCCCCTCCGCTGAAACATTTTCCGTGCGCTTTTCCGCTGCCGCTGCCAGCTGCAGCCGCCGCCTAACAAATGCAATTAAAATCTTTGCGCAAAGAAATGGCTGTTGCCAGAACAGAACGAGATATGGTGGAGTAGGTACCAGCGGGGTGACAGATAACATATTGCCCACGTCCGAGAGAAATGTGCATGGACAAGAGCAAACTACAAAAAAAGATTTTTACACAAAAAAAAAAGGAGAGCAAAGAATAAATGACATTTATCTGCACTTCTTTGCTCAGGCCACGCTCTGGTCATACAAATCTAATTTGGACCGCACACGAAGGCAGGGAAACTGCTCCAAATACATTTTAGATTCGCTTTCCCCTAACTAATCCGGTCAGTTGTCCCTCAGTTCTGCGGTCTGAGCTTAGAACCCTAGAAGTTTTCTTATGACCATCCGATGAGCTCTAGCAGTTGGCAATTTTGGTTTATTTATTGCTGACATTAGGACTTGATTTTACGGGATTTTCTTAGAGCTTTATTGTTGAAATTATATTAAGAAAATAATGTGTTTATTAGGAATTGAATGGGTAAATAAATAACTAAAAGAAATTACCTATAAATCTTTGATTGAAATCTTTAAAAAGGATATGATATAAAATGTAATATGTGAAATATAACCAGTTTATAGAGCTAAGAAACTATATTTTTATTTACCCTTTAGGGTATTCTTTTAGCCTTACTTCCTGTCAAGTTGTATTTAACATCGCCTCAAGTGCACTTTTTCCCGCCTCCCCGCCTACTCCTGGTAATTAAGCTGCAAGTGGCAGCTGCCTCTCGAGGCGTTGGCCAAGTGGTAACTATTCTCAACACGAAGTGGACTATATATATATTTTCCGGCTATTCACTAATCGGCTTAGGGCAGCCACTCGATCCACACAACCACAACATAAAGCACAAAATACACACAACACAAACACCGTCAACATCCTGTGTGCATCATGCAATATTTAATCACATTAGTTGTAACGGGCTAACGGTCGTATACGCAACAATTTACAACTCGCATTAATTATACGTCATGTTGGACAAAAGTCTTACCTCTCTCCATCGTTCCCTCTATTCACAGGCAGGCGCTCCTTGGTAATTAATTATTAATGCATCTGAAGAGAAGGCAGTCCGGCAAGGCTGTCCTTGGCAGCGACACTGCTGCACTGAATGACGGCCAGCAATCACAATAGACGATAGACGATAGCAACAACAACTGGTGGCAGTGGTGGTGGTAGTGCTGCTGCTGCTGCTGCTGCAACAACTACTGCAACAATGGCCAGTGGCAACAATGAAACTGCGCCGCTCTACTGCGGCAGCGGCATGGATAATTTCCATACAAGGTAAGCGACTTTAGCCAATGTCAATGTCGAATGCCGGCGGGCAGGAAAATGCGCCTCAAGGACAGGGACAACGACATCGACGACGACAACGACAACGACAATAACAGTCAGTGCAGACATATACAAGCCAACAAACAGGACGAAACAACAACACCATTAGCCGCTATGGGGACGACAATACGGCGAATCGTTCAGAAATCGATTATCGCCTCGTCACCCCGGCCATTATCCACGTTTTCATTTGATTTATGCACTGAGACACAAAGTACAAAAATATGTGTAAAATAAGCAAAAGAAAAATGCATTTCCGCTACTTTTGCTACTTTTAGATCTATTTCAAAGTGTTTTAAGATCCCCAACAATTTCTAAGAGCAATAAAATATATCACATTTGATTCCTTAACCTACCTTCAAGTATTTCTTTCACTGCAAACAATTTTCTCGGACGATTAAATGACACAAAAAAAATAACATCAGCAAAGCAGAAAACAGATTTGTCAACAGCAAGGTCAACAAATGATGGCTGAAATCAATTTAATTGACCATTTCCTATGGGCCATCCCTGTGTCCATCTGCTGCACCCATAAAAAAAACCAAACCCCGGGGCTACAAGTATTTATATTCCTTGCATGCCAAAAGGTCGTAAAAGGTGATGATTAAAAGAGGCTCTAAAAAACTTTATGGAGGTATAGAAAATTCAATTCTTGGCTTCCTGGCCGAATCATCAGGCTGAAATTTTCATAAATATAAGGGGTAATAAATGTGAGAGGTAATCATAAATAGTAAAAACAATTGGGTAATAAAATTCAATCAGGGTCGAGCCTATAATGTGAACAAACATTGATTAAGGTGAATTTGCTGACTAAAACATAATTCTAGGACATTGGGGAGCAAAACAAGGTCTCTCCTAGAATAATGTTTTTTATTAGGAAAGGAGTAAATCATTAATGAAACCTTATGTGCTTGAATAATATATTAACTTTAAACAGTTTTTGTATTTAAATTATTTATTTTATAATTAAACTTTTGCATACTTCTCTTGATTTTCTTTTAAACTTTTCCCAAAATGTTGGGAAACTTTGAAATAATTAACCTTTAATAGCTTAAAGTGGCAATAAATTCATTATTTATTAGCCCAGTTAAGCTTGAGATTTTTTGTGACTTGGGCCATAAAGCTCCCACGCTGTCTTTTGTCCTTATTGATGGACCATAAAAATGTTCTTTGGTTTATTAGGTCACTTGTTCCCCGTGCTCAGTTTCATAGATGAAGAATATTACCCGATTGGGTGTACATAAATCATTGATGATCATTTATTTGCCGTGATTAAGCTGGTTGCTGTGTGAACTGCAAATTATTCACTCTACTGTTACACAGCACTCTGGCCATTCTGGCTTAGCTGTGTGTTGGCCTGGCCAAATGCTTTTAGTTTTAATTAGAGCCAGTCTGGGCAGCATTAATGGCCACAAAGTGGCTCGCCACAGCATCCCTGAATGCCTCGGCGCTGGGCGAGTCGCTTTAATTAAAGGTAGCCTTAGCGGTAGTCGGAGTTTGAAAGATGACTGTATGGCAATTAGATGTGTATCCAACACTTGGCCATTTACTTTTGTGTCAAAGACGTGCCAAATTGCTGGCGACGTCTTTTCCACCGAGGGCGACACTTGACGCTGTCACGCCCCAGACAGACAAACCACCCACCGAGAAGCCCAGTCTCTCTCAAAGAAAAGCCCTAAAAGCCAACCCACCCATCCATACATTCGTCTCCAAGCGCCACTCAAGCGGCAAACAACAAGAGAAGAAACGAGGGATCGTGCCAAAAACATAAAGAGAAGAATAACTTTTTGGCACAGAAGCTGGAAATACTCTTGTCTTTAAGACTATATAAAGTGAAATATACATATATGTATTGTATAGATTGGACTGTCTTTTGTGTCCACAAAGATTAGTAAATTTCATATATGTTAGACCCAAAAAAATTATCTTATTAGTGATATTTCCTTATTGAAGGTTTTCCCCTGGATTCATTGATAAATCTATCTAAAAAACCTATATCCCTAAATCACAATTAAAACAAACTCTTGAGCAAATGAACACTACCCAATTCAAGGATATTTTTTTGGCAAAAAGTGGAATTCAAACGCCAATGTGTCACACAGTCCCACATCGAACGAAACCAGCACACATTATATAGCGGCAAGGCGCAAAAGTGCAACCCTTCCCCTGGCGGCAACGTGACGTATACGCAATATAAATGGCAAGCAAGAGAAAGCGAAAAAGCAAAAGGAAGGAGCAAAAGTTTTTGGCGAACACAAAAATAAATAACGAATTGGAAGGAAAACCCGCAACAAAACACGCACAAAACAAGCAATTAACATAAATAATAAAGAACGCACGAAGTCAGCCCCTTTTGTCAAAGCCAGCGAGAAAAGCGAGAGACGCGAAAAAGGGCCGAAAAGCCAGAAAAACCGAACACCGAAAAATGTGGAAAATTGCTTTTGGCCGCTTTTTGCGGCCGTGTATTCCCCAAACAAATGAAACTGAGGCACATACTATATGCCACTGACTAACTGAGTGACTGACTGTTCACGTTAAAGGCTTCTCATTCTGATGGACAGGCAGGTGGCTGCTGCGGCTCCCAAAAGGTGTGTGAGGTGTGTGTCTACGTGGCCCCGAAAAACAGCGAAATTGAAACGCTTTCCGAAACGCCGGGCGACACTTTTCGGGCAACCCTCATCTCGGCGCAACTCTTGGGGAATTTACAACTCCATTCATCAAATTCACAAAAACAAACTTTCCGAGGCTGCCACACATTCCCCTTCGAGTTTGTTGTCGCTGGATTTTACCTTTACCTTGGTCAAAATCCCAGACTCTGTGTCCCCTACTCCAAGAATTCTTCGCTGAGTCTAATTTATGGCCTTTGATAATCCATGTTGATGAATGGCAACGGCAGCAGCAGCAGCAGCAGCAACGACAACGACAACGTCGACGACATGAATGAAGTTGAAGTTCTGGAATTGTTTTGGACCACCCGTGCCCTGCCCTAGAACCAGGCTTGCGGCTCAAAGTTATTGGCCCAGAAATCAGGCAGAGTCAGCTGTCGAAATGAACCCCCAATAAACCAAACAAGCTAGGCAAATAACCAAGAAATGTTACACAGGAAAAATGCATATCATTTTAGGTTTAAAGGTGACTGATTGATATGGTTTAGGGGTTTATTTTTTAGGAGAGTTCATTAAAAATATAAAAGTTCTTCTACAATATAACAGAATTTAAACTAAAAAGTTAAATTCTTGTTACACTAAAGTATCCTTTACATTTTGCCTCTGTGCATAAATCCTTTTGAAAGATATAACTACAAAATCGAAAGTTTGCTGCCAAGTTCTTCGACATTGTTTTTGTTTTCTTGTTCACCACCAAAAAAGATAATAGAGACATTTTTCCAACTCCCTCAAGCTTATTTCCTGGCTAGTGGAATGGTTTTTCAGTTGAATTTTTGGACTAACATTCGTGGAGATTGCAACAGGGTGTGTAATGGAAATTTTGTAGCCATAAAAACCATTAGCAGGAATTTCACTAAAAACTTGCCCACAAATTTGGCTTAGATTCTTCAATAAAACTGTCATTCCGGCCCTAGAGTCCCTTTGGTTACAGTTTTCTAAATTTTTTTCGGAGTAAATGGGAAAATTCGTACGAAAGCTATAAACAATTTAACTAAAGTCCCTGGCACTGACAGGAACAGGAACAGGAACCGAAAAAAAAAGGAGCAGGAGACACAAACGTGTCACTGGGGCCGGGTGTAGTGTGTGGAGCTGCCTGCAAGTTTATTAAACATTTTTTTTTTTGCTGCCAGTCAACCGCAGGGCTAAATGCAGGATATACTCGCAGGACGCAGGATGCACACGATTCACCCCCGGAGGCGTTAGAGTGTCGTGTTTGTGGCTCTCGCCTCGCATTTTCCTATATAAATTTTATGCTAAGTCTAATTTGTTGGCTGCAACTTGCACAAAAGGCAAAAAAAAAAAAGAAGCAGGCAGCTGCTGCAGAGGGAAAACAACAACAACTGGCTTAAAAAAAAGGCCAAAAGGCAAAGACCAAACGAAAGCGTTGAAAGCTGCTTCGGGTTATCCAGGGAAATAGGGTGAGACACTGGGAAAAACAAGAATTTTTTGTGAGAAATTATGAAGATTCTAACAAAATTTTTTGTGTAAACAATTATACAAATTTTTCTTCAATCTGTTAATAGAAATTTTCTTAAATTTAAATAAATAAAATAAAAGAGAATTATATATACAAAAAATATATATTTTTAGGGACCAAGGAGTGAATTTTTTCCTCCTTTTTTGTTTAGTGTTTTGTGGCAAATTCCCCAAAAACTTTGAGCGGCTGCCCGCCGGAGAAATTTGAATCCTATGCCCCTTTTTTCCCCCTTTCCTTTTGATTATTTTTCTCCTCTTTTTTTGGCTAACGAAAAACTAAACAAAAGCCGGTAAAATGTTTATTCCAGAACGGGAGAAGGAGGTGGAGATGTATGGCCCATGTGGGCGTGACTGGGCTTTCGCCTTAGGCCTCGGTGAGTTTATTGCCTCAACTGCTGCAAATGCTGCTGCTGTTTGCCAAGTCAACGGAAATGGCTTTTGGATGGTTTTATTGCCTGTTGTTTTGGCCTAAAAGAGAGAAAGAGAGAGTCTCTAAACGTATAGAATAACAAATTGGTTAGGGCTAACTAGAGCATAATAACCGAAACATAATTTGCCAAATGCCTTCCACCCACTCACTAGATTTCGATTTGTGTCTTCATTAGGCTTGAGGTCTAAATCTACTCCTAGAAGATTACTTAAACTAGAATTATAGGCTAAATGAATTATTTATTTTAAGCCAATGCAAAATACTTAAAATACATTTATTTCGTTTCAATGGCCTCCAGAAACTACTCTTCTTAAATATTAACTAATTTAATTAATATATTTTCTTCTCTTGCAGCTACAAAAACATGCATGGCTATGTCTCCCTGGTGGTCTGCATCCTGGGCACCATAGCCAATACGCTGAACATTATAGTGCTAACCCGCAGGGAGATGCGTTCCCCAACAAATGCCATACTCACTGGACTGGCCGTGGCCGATCTGGCTGTAATGCTGGAATATATACCCTACACCATACACGACTATATCCTCACGGATAGCTTGCCACGCGAGGAGAAGCTCAGCTATAGTTGGGCCTGCTTCATCAAGTTCCATTCGATCTTTGCCCAGGTTCTGCATACGATATCCATTTGGCTAACAGTAACTCTGGCCGTTTGGAGATATATAGCCGTGGGTTATCCCCAGAAAAATCGGGTTTGGTGCGGAATGAGAACAACTATTATTACCATAACCACCGCCTATGTGGTATGCATATTGGTGGTTTCTCCCTCGCTTTATCTGATCACAGCCATAACCGAGTATGTGGATCAATTGGATGCCAATGGCAAGGTTATTAACTCCATACCCATGACACAGTTTGTGATTGATTATCGGAATGAGATAATGATGAGTGTTAGGGCGGCGGCTTTGAATGCCACGCCCCCGAATCCATTGGCTTTGAATGAAACTCTCTGGTTAAATGTGAGTTCCTTGGTTACATCAACAACAACGACTACTATTGCGCCACCGGTATCTACCCCCTCGCCGGTGGTAAGAAATGTCACGGTATATCGGTTATATCACAGTGACCTGGCCCTGCACAATGTTTCGCTGCAGAATGCCACCTTTCTTATATACGGGGTTGTGATTAAGCTGATACCCTGCATAGCACTAACCATACTATCGGTACGTCTGATCCTAGCCTTGCTGGAGGCCAAGCGTCGCAGGAAGAAGCTCACTAGCAAACCGGCTCCGACTGCCTCGAGCAATGGCACCAAGTCCGTGATCAATGGGAAGGCAGCGGACAGGCCAAGGAAAAATAGCAAAACCCTTGAGAAAGAAAAGCAAACGGATCGCACAACCAGGATGCTGCTGGCGGTTTTGCTGCTCTTCCTCATCACTGAGTTCCCGCAGGGCATTATGGGTCTGCTGAATGCCCTCCTCGGCGATGCCTTCTTAGTCCAATGCTACCTTAGACTGAGTGAGTTTGAGCTTTTTATATATTTTAGTTTTTTAAATAATCTTAACAGTAAAGTCAATGCCAACGTATAACCCTCTCATTTCCCATCTCCTGTTTTCCCCTTTAGGCGACCTGATGGACATTTTGGCCCTCATAAACTCCAGCATCAACTTCATTCTGTACTGCTCGATGAGCAAACAGTTCCGGACCACCTTTACCCTACTCTTTCGTCCTAAATTTCTGGACAAGTGGCTGCCAGTAGCCCAGGACGAAGTGGCAGCCGCTCGAGCAGAACGATCAGCGGTGGCTCCGACTGTCCTGGAGAAGGGTATACGCAAACCCCAAGTGGTGACTGCCACCACCACCACGAACATCACGCAGGTGACGAATCTGTAGCATAGGAATCGTGGCCACCGTGGCAATCGCAGGACTCTGCTTAGTCGTCTGCTGAGTGTCCTGAAGCGACGCAGAAGAGAGTCCGGGGCAGGAGGAGGTCCTACGGCAGGACCCGTGGCCAGCGTAGAGCCGGCAGCGGATCCTTTGGCCTTGCAATTCCAGGCGATTGTCGTGGTTGTGGACAAAGTGAGCGGGGCAACGGATCATCAGCTATATACGGCTGACCAAGGTCGAACTGTGACGTAGTTACTGGGTTAAAAAGGAAATCCATGATAATAGATTTGTTGTAAGGAAATCCATGTAAAAACTGAACTAGTTGTGTAAGATAACCCATTATAAACACGGAGCATTGTAAAACCTAAAAATAACACTAGACTGCAAAGTTTGACATACTCTGGAATTGGAAGTAGAGTTTGGTGTGCTAATTTGTTCTAAAAAACATTTGTTGTTTGTCGGAGTTTAATGGTTTTATAATTTCTTTTAAAAAATTTGAAGGTTCTTTTAGTAAATTCCCTAAAAAACTTCGCTACCTGAAAGCTACAAAATATAAAGTAAAAAACATTAAAAATCAAAAATAAATTGAATTAAGTAATATTTATATTTGTTCAGAGCATAAAAACTACCGACATAGTGTGCCCTGCCAAATATGTTGTCTGTTTTAAGGAACCTATGGGGCACATACTTGCTTTTGTTTCATTATTAAAACCGTACAGCTACGAACAGGTTATGGGCCCAGACCCAGATCCCAAAAAAAAAAAAACTAAAAACAAAACAAAAACTTTTTTGGTCTATAAAAAAAATGGAAAAGCAACAAAACTCGTTGGTGTGCGGGAAGAGAAAAGTGAAAACAACTTTCGAAACGGACATTCGCATCGCGTTTAAAAAAAAACAAAAAAGCGAACGAGAAAAAAAAAGTGAGTGGGAATATAAACAATTAATAATGAAAAACTAAATGGAAACATTTATAGCACTAATAAGGACTAAGAATGAACTTGAAACGTAGTTTTCTCTACAAACATCTCCTTTTGCGAAGGATTTAGCCTGCCCCAGGCATTAATTCCTTTCCAGTCGTTCCATGCCTGGATGCATCTTGGTATACTTCTTCATATGAAGGCCTTTTTCTCCCTCCCCCATCGGTACTGATGTAAATGAAGACATCGTAATAATCGGAAAAAGAATTATAAAATATCTTACAAAATGTTTACAAATATTCCAAAAATATTGAAAACTTTCGAAACTACTATTTCTGTGACTGTCAGCCTTGATTGTAAATAAATACTGCCGAAACGTATATGAATTGTAAAGGTTTAAATTTTTTTTTTTTAATTTTACACTGCTCCGACTGGGCTTAAATGAAGAATTTTATTATTGGAACTGAAAAAAATTTAGAATAAAACCGAGGAAAATTTAGTTTTACCCAAACTAAAATCTTAAAACATTCTATTTAAACCTTAAATCTGGTTACAGATTCGCACCAAAAAATACTTTCAAAGTCCAGAGAACACATTCTGTGTTGGCTGGTGTTATAATAAAGCTCAGGCTCATCACTCATACGCACCATTGGCTTTGCCTCTACTCGTCTTCACAGTCACAAGTGGAAGCTGTAAAAATATTGCGTATACATTTTCACATACATAGTATATATCTACACGTTTCATCTCTGGTGTATATATAAATCAAATCATAAATTGAGCTTTGCAGCTTTTTTACAATGCAGTTTCATGTTGATTACATCTGAATAAAGTATGCAATGCACGTGCTCACTCACACACAGAACTACGAATTTTTGGCAACGATTTAAGCAGAATATATATACCTATATCTATAGAAAAGATATCTTGTACATATATAGCCAAACAAGTTGATGTCCGTATGTATATATTAATAGCAATTAAATTTAATTGTATGCAGAGAAATGTCTTGCAAATCTTTTGATAGCCTTAGTTGAGCCAATTTTGAATGCAACCATTGGATGGAATCATATATGTAGAATCAGTTGCAGTGAACTAGGTTATACTTATAATGAGAAATTCTTTACGGAATTAGATTTGGGCTGTGAACAAAATTATATTATTTGTATTTAAGTTGATCTCCTTTTTGTTTGGAAATTCACACACGTTTTGTTGGGAATATTTTAAGCCAGTTTCACTGCAGCTGAATGAATGAAAATGATCCAATGAAACAATGCATAAATATTTGGGCCTTTTTTCATTTGTCAAATAAAATCGCAAGGCCCTGCGACAGACAGACAGCTGCTTAAAATGACAAATGGCCAACACGAGCGAACGAATAAATTATGACGATTGAAGTATTTGCAATTGAGCCCCGACAAATACTTTTCAATCTCATTAATAATGAACAGATAAATCAGCCGCAAGAACTACAGATACTTTGGAACATATGTGGTATCTATAAATAATATAAATAAGTACACAAAATACACACAAAATACAGATGTAAATGTAATAATTTGTTGCTTTCACAACGATTGATTTCAGCTGTAAATTGAGAGAAATTACTCGAATAACTCTACATTTAATTAAATTATAATGTTGCCACTTTGCTTACTGAAAGTGAGCATTAATAATAAATATAAAATAGATTAATTGTTGTTTGTTATACATTCAGTTAAGGATAAGTGTGACTTAAGCTACTCAATTACCAAAATGAGAGCAAGAAAAATGGTTTATTAGCGCGTAATTAAGTTTTTATATAGCTAAAAGTTAATGAAAGGCTCACTGAAAGGTATTAAGATTTATGCAAAAAAAAAAACATTAAATAAAAATTAAACTAAATCTATGAAAAGCTAAAAAAGGTGTTTCATTACATATTTTTTTTAGACAATTTATACAAGTTTTTCAATTATTTTTAATTTAGCCCAGCAACAGACCGAATATAAAGTTTACTGACAACATATTTTAGCCAAGTTTAATTTGCATTAGCCAGAAAATATGGCGAACCGCAGGGAAAAGTTCAAAATACAAAACGAACCAAAGAAGAAAAAAAGAGTCCAAAAACAATAAGCATGAGAAATGGGCCACAAAAGTTTATGGCCCACAAAGCAGCTACCAGAAAGAAGTGGTGCTACAAGATGAGAAATGTTGGCTGCCAACTTTTTGCTGTAGTTCTTTGAGTAGTTGTGGAAATAAAAGATTACTTGAGATTGCAATGGCGCTGATAAGCCATGGAAATGGTTGTCTAAAAGACAAGTTAGTTGCGGTCAAGACTCGAGACGCTAGACTCACACAGTAACGTTTCACTCTTGGCTTTAAGGCCGAGTTCAGGGGAAATACAATTCAGTAACTTTTCAACTTTTTCAGGAAGGAAAGAGAAAGGCATTGAGTTTTCTCGCGGATCCCTTTGACCGTTATAATGGGCTTAAATATAATAATGATAATTATCCTTAGAACCCTTTCATTATCTGGAAGCAATACGGTAAGTACGGTCCCTTTCCGGCTTCCTCCCTTTTTCAGGCGTCCGGCTTATTGAATTATTAACCCATTTAAAGGTTGGTTCCCCTCTCTAATCCGTGTAATTAACTCAATTGACGCCGACCTGGGCTCAACTTGAGCTAATTTCTGGCCCAACTCCCGAAGCCAACCGATAAGTTTACAATTTTGTAATTAATGCCCTCCTTTTGACAGCTACAATTGGCCACGCCTTCGCCGCGGTAATTCGGGTATCGTTAATTTGGCCGTGCTCAATTAAATATGAATTCGCTGAACTTGGCCTTTGAATAACTAGACTCTCTCCTGCTCTCCTTTGGCCAGGCCATAAAATGCAGCAGGGCGGGACCAGCTTGCGGCACTCATAAACACATTTTATCGAAGGCAGTTAGGCCAGAGACCGTGGCGGAGGTGGAGGCCAAAAAATGGCCAAAACTTTGGCCATTATTCGAACGTGCTGCGACTGGGTAAGCCAGAAATAAAAGCAATTCGATTGCAGGCCTAGAAATCAATAGTCTGGCTGGGAAAATCATGAAAGAATGCACGAGAATTGAGTTAAATTAAATCAAATTAAAGTTTGGGGGGAATTTAATTTATCTTTGCAAAAGTAGCAGCTGCTGAATTCTGATTAAACAAGGCCATGAAAAATAATATAAAGTTAATAATAATAATTATAATTATATATATTATTCACCTGTTGAGCATACACACATACGCTAAACTTCTAGCGCTGCGATTGCTACTGGCTCTCCTTCAAACTTTCCGCATGAAATTGATTGAAAAACTTTGCACAGAGCAAACTCCTCCTCAAAGGGTTCGGGTTGGACCCTTCTTTGCTGCAACATCCCACCACTTCTCGCGTGGTCGTCTCCCTTTTTGGCAACTGGCATCGTGTGTGCATTCTCTACAATCCATTCTCCTATCTTCCAGCTGCACGTGCCAGTGGAGGAGAACACTTGGCCCAAAAGGTCTAACAGGAGCAAGGAGCCCTATCCCCCATCCCCACTCTCCAAGCTCCCATTTGCATAATGGATTTGAGTACAATTAGCCGGCAGCTGCCACTGCCACTGACATGACTTCGAAACTGGCCCCAGCATTGGGTCTCTTTCCTGATTTCTCTGCATAATTGCTGGCAATGTGGATATTTCTGGCAATAACAGTCGTAGAAAAGAAAGGCAAGGAAATTTATGGCAGCTAAAGTTGGTTTTTTAGCTGCAATTTCATGTGGGTTGTATTATTCTCAGAAGCTTTAAATGATCTCATATTATTTTAAAATGGGTTAAACAATTACTTTATAATTATCCTTTTAATTTAATTTGTAATTTTCATTGCAGTTTCTCATTTCTACTTTATGTAACCAATAAAAGCCAACACTGATTCATGTAGCCATGAACTTGATGCGGAAACCCAAGCCACTGACAGCAGCAGACACACATTGTAACATTCCAACACTGCAACTGCAAAGGGACACAATTTCATTGCGAAATGAAAGGCAAAAACCCAAAAACCGCATCTTATGTGCCTGGCCTTTAGCCCTCTTCGCGAGGAGCGCTGCGAGGAGAGGTCCGCTTCATTAATACCTGGCATCGTTTCCCCTAATTGCCGGCGCTTTAAAAATACTTTTCGCAGCTTGAAAGGATTGTGGACTTTTAGCAGGCACTGTTTTGCAAATCCTTGCAGCTTGCCAGGCCACCCGACACCCGACGTCATGCTGTTCCCTGCTCTCTCTGAAGCTGCAGCCACTACGCATCTAATGAGCCTCATTAACGTAATTACGTGATGTTGGCAATAACTGGCAAAAATCCTTCCCTCTTGATTACAACGATGATGAGTGTGTGAGGGGTCTGTGGGTGTGTGTAGTATGTGTATGGTGTGCGTATGGTATGCGCATGTGTTCATACACTCCATTGCTTGTAAGGATAATCTCTGTCTGCAACCAAAACACATCTTCTGCCAAGTGAAATTGAAATTCAAAGTTATCCAAACGAACGCCCAAAGATTAGTTGTTTATTTATGAACATCATTAAGGAATCAAAGCTTATTAAAAAGGATTCAGGGAAGGCAATTAGAACCATTTATGACTTAGTGCCACAAAGGATTTAAAGTCTAAGCTCTAATAGAATAACTAATTGGGTTTTAAAGATTATTTGGGGTTAAATAAATTTAAAATTAAGGAAACTTCAATTCCCAGAAATACTTTAAACTATTCTCTATGAGTAAAGTGAATATACAAGTCAAAGCTAAATTAAGCAAGCGCTCTTATCCCCATTTGTATACCCCTAATAAACTCGGTGATGTGTTTCTGCAAAAACTTTTACAATAACTGAAATTACTCAACCGAAAGTAATTCTTCAAATGCACTTTGCAGCGCATTATAGGACCGAAAACTCAAGGGTACTTATCCGCAGGCTCATAGTAAATGGCAGCCAGACACACACGTGTGTGTGTCTTTGGAGGATCCGATTAAATGGCTGGAGCGGAGAGGAGACCTAGCAATTAATCTAATGGTAGACACAGGACCTCCTGAGCCTAATGCATACGCCTAAATAATTCAGGTAGAAATCAGCTTAATGTTCTAGTCTGTGTGCTGGCCATCTCGTATTTTTCTAGAAAATTGAAAATTACATACTTTGGGATATTCAATCTTTGTCAAATTACTGCAGCGGAGACAACATCAGCAGCAGCAGCAGCAGCAGCATCTGTCCCGACACTCGGCTTACATATAATTGCTTTTTTCGTAGCCTTCTAGCAAGAATTTTTCACAGAAAAAGGTCCTTCCCTCGCCGTGTTTTCCATGTAACTGTCAATTGTCAGAGTCTGTAGTTGGTGGGATTTCTGTTTTCGGTCAGCAGATTTGTGTCCTGGGCTTTGGCGCCACGCTCCAGCGCCTTGAACTGTCCATTCGATGCATTAGTTTGGAAATATTTTCCTTTTGAACTCCTCCGCACGAAGGAAGTCTGCTTTCTTTACAGGAAAATTGTGAGAAATATAAGTATTTTTTTTCTTTGGCTTACAATTCTTTAGTGTTATTGAAATACATTTATTAAGCTAAATTTAATATATTTCAAAGAATTATAAAGTTTAAAAATGCGAATACTTTAAAGAACAAAACTGACTTCACTTTTACCCAATAGTTATTTGCGTGACTATGAATATTACTTTATCATTAGAATCTTTAATAAGATTTTTTGAGAAGCTAAAGGAACTTACAAAAAAAGGTCCTTCAAATGATACCCAGTAAATATTTTAATAAATATTGTATACAATTTAGTTCGTATTTTTATAAAAATATTATTTAAGTTAAAATTTACCTAATGGAGTATATAAAAATCTCTGAAACTGCAAAATATACAAAGTAAATCAATTGAATTACGCCCTTTGCCCTTTTCTGTGAATGCCAACAATTATGATGAATTTCTGACAACAATTTCATCGGTAAGCAGCATAATTTTATTAACCGGAATTGCCGCTGATAAGTTCCATTCACATTTACCTTTATTTCATTCAATCAAAGAATCAATATTTTTGATTGCTTTTGTTTGTTAAAACCATTTCTGATAAATCTGTCCCTTCTCTGTTTTTTCAGTGTCAAGAAGTAATTCTGAGTGATTGAACATTAAAATTAAATCTTTCCGTGTCAAGACCACCCTTCAATTATTCATGGAGCGTAATGCCCTCTCCTGGCTGCTCTCCATTCACCTGGATGGCAATTAATTTCTTGCCACTAATTCGAATAGAAATTCAAGTGCCCTGATCGGCTTACCTAAATGCCATTTCATTACCTGTGTTTATCCGACGAGAAACAAAATGAAACATGAGAAAAAACGAAATTTATGGCCATCTGAGCGGGCCCCAAAAAAATGTTTGATGTAAATAATTAACAAGCCATGACAGAGTCCAAAGAGTGCGAGGGGATTTTCGCCCCATAGAAATCCCCAAGCCATGGCCTAATGTTTCCTGCTTTATGGGCCATGGCAGAAGTGCGCAAAAAAAAGGCTGGTAATTGAGTGAAATTGCCACAAATAAAATGGCCAAGAATTCCCTTGACTTCACTATGGTTTTCTCTTCCTTCTTTTTTTTTTTTTTGGCTTAAACTAACGTCGGAAGTGCGCGCACATAAATTAGTCAAAGTGTTGCCAACTTCCACCCCCAGGATTCTGTGTGTATTTTCCTTTCTTGTTGGAATGCCAACAAAAACATACAAAAATACAATACAAAAATCTATACAAACCATGGAGAAACACTTCTGGGAGCTTAACTTTTCCTGCACCCAGCTTTGGAGCTAGTTTCTGAATATTAAATAATCTATTTCAACTCGCTTTAAAGTTTCGCCCTCAATAATTAATGAATGCAATTTTCCAAACAATTAGTTAATGCTGTTAATTCCTCGATTAATATTTGATCAATTCACTTGATGAAATGTTAAATTTTTAAAGAAATTTCCCGAAACATGGCTGTATTTCTGTATTTCTTGGCAACCGTATGCCATCCAGGACCACTTCAACAGTTTTAACTCGTTTCCCAAATCCACCCACGTGTTGCCATACCAATTTCGTTAGACATCAAAGCAAAATTCGCCATAAACCACATTTAAAATAATTGCCGATTGAGGGAATCACTACGAATGTATGTCGATAGAATCTTCTATTGACTTGGTTTGTTTAATTTGTGATATTTGATACTTATTTCGGGGGGATGGGAGGCAGAGCATGACAACATATAAACACTAATAAAAATAGGAAAAGCCGCAGAACAAGGAAGGAAACTGCCAAACATCCAAATGGAATGTAAGAAAAAAGGAAACTCAAAGAAATAGAAATAAAGACTGCCAGTTGGAAATGATTGGATTATTTGTGTTCTTACCAGCTTATTGCTTCCTCTTGGCTAGAAATTCTGCAGCTTAGAGTTTTATTTCGAGCACACAATACAATCATTTCTTTTCGTTCGATTACACTTTATGGCGAATGCAATTTTCCATCGAATGTTAAAGCCATTTGGAATTGCACTTCAATCGAGCATTGAATGGGGAGAATGCCTCATTTTTCGCCATATTTTCCCATTCAACTTTCCGACAACCATCCATCTTCTTTGTGGGGCCAATCAAGAGAGCTGAAAAATCAGCTTGCCACTACCACTCACGACTACTACTTACTACTCGTGTTGCCGTCTCAATTTGCATAAAGCGAGCAACAAGCTGCAGCAACTTCCACAACAGCCAACAGCAGCAACAACAAGCTAACAACAAAGCCATTCGGCGTCATTTTTAACACCTGTCAAGAAGCCGAACAACTCACACACATCCTAGGTGAATGTGCACATGGAAAAAGGAAATATTTATAAATAAAAAATATGAATTTATTACACTAAAAATAGTTTTCTATCTAACTAGTTATTATACTAACAAAGTTTTAAAGTAAAATTTAAAACTGTTTAATTCGATTTACGATTTCGTTTTTTTTTCCGTTTCAAAACCTTTTTTTAGTAGAAATGTCTTTATAAATATATTTAAGATGACCCTAAACTATTATCTCAGAGTATCCCCGTTATAGTCATATGCAGAGATTTTTGTTGCCACTTATGTCGGGTGCGGTGCGAAAATTTGTTCAACATCTTGTGACTCAGCCAACTGACGGCATCTCAACTTTAAGTGCTCGAGCATAGAAAACATATTCAGCCAGAAAAAAGTGAGAGAGAACAACAACTACAATGTGAAGTCTGTTAGCAAAGTTTCTTGAAACTTTTTCTCACCAATGGCAGCACCAGCACCCGCACACACACCCTTCCCTTGAAAAAAGGGGCATCAACTACAAAAATACCCTTAATTAATCTGCTCGGGTCGCGTAGACAAAATAAATAAGTTTGGAAAAACAAAAGGCAAAGTATTCCTCCTTTGGCTTCTGCCATTGACCAGCCGTCAGTTAGGGAAAAAGTTTCCATTCTCTTTGAGAATTTTTAAAATTAATTGTGCAAGGTGCAGCGGGGCGTATGTGTAACAATTAACTGGCTTAATTAAAGCGATGCTGTCATGGCAATAGCCAACCGTTAGCCGCAGCCAACTAACTGCTGCTGCTGCTGGCACACAACAACAACAACAAAAAAATGGAGAAGCTTCAAAGTTTTCACTTAGCTCCTAAGTGCTATTAGAGAGATTTTCCACCCAAGGACTCTTTCGGTGGCATGCGTTGCATATTACGCATACGCCGCGTGCGAAGCGGGCAATTTGCCAAAATATGCACATAGATATGGAAGAGGAAAAAAATAGCACACTCTCATAAAGGGAGGTAAGTGTAAAGCGACATATATAGTAGAGTCTTCTATGGCATGAAAGCCTTTTTGTTATTACTCTTTTGTGGCCAACGTTCTTGTATATCCTTCTAACGAGAGCTAATAAAAAGTTTTTATAGATTTTTATACGGATTTATATCTTGTTTTTGACTTTGCTGGTTAAATATTTCTCCATTAATATGGGGAAAATTTATTAATCTATTATTTGGTACATTTTTAATTGCCTTGCTTAAGTTTTAATTTATTTAGTAAACATTTATTTGGTAGAGCATTAAATATTCGACTTATAAACACTATATTATGCTACATTTTTTATATTTTGCATTTACCAGTGATAGCCTTGGTAGCACAAAAAATCTCAAAAAAAAAGAGAGCGGGCAGAAATGAAATCTGTACTATAGCCTAGATGGAACATGAGCTTCATGGTCCTCCTTGCCCATCCTTTTCCCTCTTTAAACATCACCACAAGCTGTCCCCGCTCGTTGACATTTCAATCGCCTTAAGTTGTCATGGATTTCGCTACCCGCTTTCCCTTTTATCTGCTTGTTTTTAAGCGGCTGCAACGGGGGCTTAAGCAATATGCATAGATTGAAAGTGGCCAACAGAGAGTTGACGGCTTTTGGCTTTTTATTGCATAAGCCGCGACCCGGCTGGGGATTGGGATAATTTGAGATGGAAACTGTGATGGGATATGTGGATAGAATTATTAAATTAAATTTAAAAAAAATGTATAATTAAATATATCTTGTAGCTATCAAATTAATCGACAAAAGTATCGTAATTTAAAATTAAATTAGTTAATTAAATTTAAAAAGTATACATATAAATATATTTGATAAACGTTAAAGAAATATTTCGTTGATTAAAGAAATATATCGAATTTTTAGCAATATTATCGATTATTTATTTTAAAATATTATTAGGTCTCATTCTACAAAAATGCTTGTAAATTAAATAATTATAAGAGGCAAAAATAAATTATTTATAAAAATATATAATATGTAATATATAATAAAAATATATTATATAAAATGTTACCAATTAGAATTACTTAGAAAAAATATCGATAAATTATATAAATTATTAAACCTACTTTTTGCCATCGCTAACCTCGACCTCGATCATGTCGGCCTTGATGGGATATATGTAGGCTTCGGTGACCGGTAAGGGATTTGCCCAAAAAGGCAACCAAAAATCGTTTTCCCTTGGCAAATTTACATAACAACTTCCGCCATTTCCGCTTGCGTTTATTTGTTGCTTCGCCATTTTGCCATTACGGCCATTGTAGTTGTGTTGGCATTAGTGTTTGTGCACCTGTTAAGCCCGTTGATTGTGGGGTTATAAATGTATGTTTGTGTGTTTTTCGATGGGATGCTGTTTTGACTGCAACCAAAATGTAATTTGCACTAGAACCTGAATTCGTTGCGGTGCGTACAACACACATCATCAAATTTTTAATAGTTGCTAACACCACCCACAAATGCACACAGCAGCTGGTCTTAATTTGTTTGCCTTACACTGAGTCACTTAATTTCAAGTTTATGTTATTTTAGGTGCTCTTAAATTCTGTACAAAACCAAATTGTAAATTGTATTAAAAACCATTTTTAATTGTTATTGAGAAAGTAGGATACAGGAAATAGGTCAAGGTCTCTTAAATATAAGACTAATATTTACTTTTGATTTAAATCATCTACCAAACATCCTCTTTGATTTAATATGTATTTATGCGACAAATATTCAAAGTACTCCCAAAGCTCTAACACGCTTTATATAGAAAAACCAAAACACTCTTCGTTGGCGGCCAACAAAATCCATAATTCCGAATAAATTGTTCGAAGCCTATTTGCATTTGTCACCATGCCCATGCTTTTGGCCCAAAATTAGACTTTTGGGCGCCATAAATAATGATTGCATTGGTGGTTTCCCGGACTGAAAACAAGTTTAAACAAAAACCACAACAAGCCAAACGAACAGCGAACCTATTACCATAAACCACTTGCCAGATAATCGCACCTTAAGCTGACTCACAACAAAATGCAATAACCTTAAGAAGGACCCAGCGAATAAATGAAAACAATCCAAACGAGTCCTTGAACTTGGTCGTCGTGTTGGGAATTCTGTTTACGGCCAATTGCTAGGCAGTGATGGCAAAGGTACTAATAAATATTCTTACCTAAAAAAAATTAAGGTACAAGCTATACAGAAAGTTTAATAAAAGTTAAGTAAGTATATTAAATAAATTTATGGAATATCGATATGTACGAATCATAACAATACGTTACATAAATTAGTGATCAAAAAATAGTATTTATTAAACTAATTATAATTTCAATATTATCAAATAATCTACTAAGATACATATTTCGTTAAGTACCTTTAGATACATTATTTTTCCCCCACAAGTATTGTTTAAATAACAAAAACTGGAGCATCTTCAATAAATAATTCGTACCCCTTTGGTTTAAATAATCTAGAATAGTTTCAGTAAAGTCTAGAGTATTATTATTAAAAATCTAGTTACCTTTTCTTATAGATAGCTACCATCACTGTTGCTCACCTGACAGATGTTGCACGGTGGATGTGGCAATAAAAGTTGCTCGCCACTTGGTCATGAGGTTTACTGCTGACTCTGGGACACGCAAAAGTCCGTGTTTGCATGTCCACTCCAGTAATTCGCTGCAGTTTGGCTGGATGTCTTCCGATTTTCCACCTGCCATTTTCCGCCATTTCCTGGCCTTCATCGAAGGTGAAAGAGTAGAAAAAAATGAGAAAAAAACTAAGAAAACGAGAAGAAAAAAACGGAAACTGCAAGTTTGACCGAAAGTTAAGACAGGGAAAAGTAAATTAAAATCGCAGCACGGAGGTCCTTTGGCGCCCAAGTCAGGTGTCAGGTGTCATCGGGGCTCTTAATTAAACTCGATTCTAGTGCTTTTTGCCGAGCCCAATTAGTTGGAGGCAAACTATTTCGGACGGCCCACGCTGCGTATGCTTAATATCAATTAACTGCCACTGCAGCAGCTGCAGGACAAAGTGATTATAGTTAAAATTTCAATTACGGACTAACTAATTAGGCAACTTTTGGCCCCAAAAACATGCATTCTATTAACAACTGCAAGCCAAACTTTTCATGCGCAAGGGAAAGATGGAGGGCAGACATTGGACAGAGTATATCTTAAAAGTTTGCTGCCGCCAGCGTGTGCCTAAAATCAATTGAGAATTAATTAAGCGGCAGACAAAACTTTGATGCTGGCGGCATTTTTCAACAATTATGCCAAAAAGGTGAATGAAGATGAAAAGGCAGACAGAAGTGGATGACCGTATTTAGGGATGGACAAATATCGATCAATAAATCGATAAATCAATCGTATAACAATTAAAAGTAAATTTTAAACCAATTAATATTAGAAGAGTTAAGTTATTGGGAACTTTATAGCAATAGGATGAACATTTTGTCGATAAGATATAGTTAGAGATTGAACAATAAATCTTATAAAAATTAAAATAAATAAATAAATAAAAGGTCGATAATGTGATAAACATCTCAGCAAGATACCCTTTGACTTCAGCCTAATAAAAAAACCTTTAAAACACTACTTAAGTAATTTATTTAGTTAAACCCTTTTGTTTATTTTTACTAATAACACTTAATCTCTTGTGTTTATATAATTTTACAATAATCTATAGAGTTTTTTACAATTTCTTCGATATACCTTTAATTTTAGATAACTTTCCTTACCTCTCAATATTGACTGTTTCCTTCCAAGCTCAAAATGAAACCTTAATTGATAAAACCGTAAGCTTTCAATCAATGTAGATGAGGAATTTCTATAATTCGATTATACGAACGAGCACGAACTCAAGTGTCGCCTTACATGGTACTCACGAATTAATTATCTCAATATTGTATTACACTTAATACACAGGCAAATCCCTGTCGAAGTCATTGCCTGTAGCTTCATTTATCTCCGACTCCGGCTCTGGTCCGACGCCGCCTGTATTTAAAGGACCATTAATTTACATAAAATTCCCATAAAATGCACTCGCTGAATAAGAAACTGTGCTGAGAGCTGGCTCAGTCGGAGGATTACTGGGATGGCATATAAAAGTCCCTCAATTGAATCATCATTAAGCATTCACAATGTGCTAGCCGTGTCTTTTGGCACGACAACGAGAATTCCAAAAATTTACATTTGCATACCCAAACTATGCTCAAAAATTATTCCTATCCTGTCCTGTCTGTCTGTTTGGTCAAACTAAATAAACCCTAAATCCCAGCTCAGCTTTTACCTCTTTTCTGGCCATTTATTTTGCAATGGCAAGTGGGTAAATAACTTTAAAATTTTCAATTAAATGTAGTTTGCACAAAAGTCTTGTCGTTTTGTGTGTTAATTGGAGAATGTTCATGGCAAATGGTGAAAGTCGAAATGTAAACGAAGGCATAAAGCAGAAAGTGACATCCGGAGAGAGCAAAAAATACACTCTTTAAATTCAACAGAAAAGTTTCCAACTTAAAAGCGCACCAGATGCCTATTTAAGCCTATCTATTTTACAATAAAAATTAATACTTTAATGTAGTAAATTGTGTATATATTTAATTTTGTTGTCTAAAATTTTCCCTTTACCTTTTTTCTGGCATTTTTTGCTTTCCTGATTTATGACACGCTTGCCTGGCGAAGGGCAATAAACGTTTGTTTACTCACTACATCCGATAAGGATAACCCCTGGCCAGTTAATTGCCAGCACGAGACCTATTCCCCTGACTCACTCTCGCATCCTTATTTTTGCCGTGTCCTTTATCAGCGTTCATTATTCACCGGGTGGAGGGATTTGCAGTGCAAATTTGCTGCGGAGTTGAATGCTCTGATAAGGAGTAATAATAAAAACACACGCTGTTTACCAATTAATTGTAAAATATGCTAATTGCCACTGAAAGTCAATTTGATGTTGATTTTTGCTTTTAGCCGGAGGCAGAGACAAGACCCAAAAGTGGCTTATCGGTATTTGCACAGGACCTGCTTAAGCAGTTGCCCATTAAAATCTAAATTAAATGCTTTGATTGCCATAAAGTAAATGACTTGCCTTTTGGGCTGAGATTGCGTTATTTATGACCGTCCCGAATCTCAATCTGGGGGCCTTAATTAGATTATTTGCCCGCTCAAAGGTTGCTCTGTATGGCCAGACTTCATTCCAGTTTCGGCCTACGTTTTATGACACATCTAATGAACACACACACACACACACACACAGCAAATCCAATTGATCGATGTTGGTTCCCGTCATCAGTCCATCGACCAAAAACCGCAATCATTGCGCTTAAAACGAATCAATTAGAGTCCTGTGACCCGTCCCACAAGTCCTCCCCTTTGCTGGTGATGAAAGTTATGGCCTGCGGAAACCATTTCAATGTCCAGGCGGTTACGCAAAATTTTTGGCACTAAGCCTGTAAGCTCTGCGTGACCATTTCTGTGTCATGTTTCTGGTTGTAATAAAGCTGATTAAATGCGAAAATTCACAGCATACCAGAGTTAATGCAGGGGATATTCAAGTGACGTGAAAGCTATGATGATGATGACTCCATGTGGAAAATTATAAAATAATACAACAAAATTTAATTATTAAACATTTTATGCAATTAAAAAAGAAATAAAAACAATAAAGGAAGCTAACTTCGGCACGCCGAAGTTTGTATACCCTTGCAGATTGGTTTTGATATTTATATTGTAAATTATAATGCCGAAAACAGACACTAAACAGAGTTTCATAACATTTTTTCTATATTTATTATGTTTACAGTTTGACAGTTACAGTTTTACATTCCCAGCCTTACATTTTCTCTACATCTACGGATCGCTTCTATGGCAGCTATATGATATAGTTGTCCGATTTCCATAATATTGTTACCAAAATTCTAAAATAATACCAAAAGCTCATGTCTCAAAGAAGATGAAAATACGTTGAAAAACAACGAAGTTATAATTTTTTTCGATTAATTTCCCGGTTGTTCCTTTGGCAGCTATAAGATATAGTGGTCCGATTTTCATAAAATTTTTACCAAAATTCTGAAATAATAAAAAAAGCTTATATCTCAGAGTAGATTTAAATACGTTGAAAAACAACGAAGTAATAATTTTTTTCCCATTTCCTGATCGTTCCTATGGCAGCTATAAGATATAGTCGTCCGATTTTCATAAAATTTTTACCAAAATTCTGGAATAATATAAAATGGCTATATCTCAAAAATGATGCAAAAATATTGAAAAACAGCCAAGCTATAATTTTTTTTCTAAAAATTTATCGAACATTTGTATGGCAGCTATATGATATAGTCGTCCGATCCGGCCCGTTCCGACATATATAGCAGTGAGAGTATATAGAAGACTATATGCAAAGTTTCATTCAGATAGCTTTAAAACTGAGGGACTAGTTTGCGTAGAAACGGACAGACGGACGGACAGACGGACAGACGGACGGACAGACGGACAGACGGACAGACGGACATGGCTAGATCGACTCGGCTGTTGATGCTGATCAAGAATATATATACTTTATGGGGTCGAAAACGTCTCCTTCACTGCGTTGCAAACTTCTGACTGAAATTATAATACCCTGCAAGGGTATAATAAAGGTGAGGATTTCCAATACTTGTTTACTTGTTTAGATAAAAGATAATATTAAAATAACACTTAGAAACTGGTGTTGAACATGGTAGGTAAAAAAATATTCTGCAATTTATTAATTTTAAAAGATATTTAACAGATTCTGGCATTAAAAAATATTGAAAGTAATAACCTAACTTAATTTTTCTACACCTTATCTTTGCTATCGAAAACATCCCAAAACTTCCCTCATTTAATTCTAATTTTAATTTTTTAATCAAAAATAATAACTCACAACCAAACATGACATCATAAGTAGCCTGTTAACTATATATATTCATATTCCCTCTTTGCTTATTCCTATGATAGATATATTTTTCTAGACCAAACAGTTCATTACCATTTTTGTTTCGCTTGTTTGACATGACAACAGTTTAATGTCATCGATCAATTTAAGTGGGCTTTTCGGCGGCAAAAGACAGGAAAATTTGCCATTAATTAGCCAAAAGTTCGAAAGACATCCCTTTCTTGGCCTCATAGAAACAGAAAAGAAAAACTCTTGAAATAGCAAACGAAAAAAAGGGAAACAAACAAAAACAAATGCGACCAAACGGCTAGACGAGGAACGTGGGTTGTCTCTAATGATGATGATGGGCCTACAAAAAAAAACTAAGCCAAACAATGGCAGACAAAAAACTGTCGCCTAATATTTATTTGGCGCTGAAAGGAAACTGAAAAAGGCCTTACATTTTTGAGTATTTAATATTTTAGCTTTAAGAATAATTAACTTTTTATTCGTATGCAGCTTTTTTTGATCCAATTTAATTTGCATTTAGTGGCCTCTGCATTTCATTTAAATAAAAACTAATTAGGGAATTATCCACTGGAAAAATCAGTGAACTAATTATAAAAATTGTATTAAGCCCCCTAATAGTATTGTATTAATTAAGCTAGTTAGGCGTAAGGTTGTCCTGTAATAATAAGGGTATGCTAATATAAACAACAATAAATTTAAAGTTTTATAATTTATATAATAAACTAATTTGACTTTCTATATAATAGCAAAGAAAATGATTCAATTTAAGTATTTAGCAATTAAATTTGAATTTTGAAATCAACTTTAAGGTATTTTCTAGTTTTAACTATAAAATACATTATTTTAATTAGATTTTTAATCAAAGGTAATCAAAGCAGCATCCCTTTATTTATGTTTTCAATTTCATCTTACATGGAAAAATAACAAAAAATAATAATAGAGTCAACAAAAGCAAACACCTACGCCTACTATATAAATCAGCCCGTGTTTAACTATTTGTTTGGATATTTTTTTTTATTATAACGTCACAAATTTTGCATTTAACGAGCCCTTTTGTTCTGTCCTCAATGTTTGCCAACCGACATTAATTTTAAATATTTTATTAAACAAATGAAAGCAAATCGAATTATGGTTGGCAGGTTAAATTGCGTCGTCGGCAAAGAGTACATAAACGGCTCTGATGATGAGCATTTTATGTACATATATTTTGTAAATTTTAGTAATTCGAAGTTTATAATGCACTAACATAATTTTTTATTTATGATTTATACCAACAATAAATTTTATTTATTAAAGGATATTATTATATTTATTTCTAGCTACTGTTAAATAATTTTAGGCATTTTTACTTCAATAATAAGTAAATAAATATTATAAATAAAATAATAAAAAACTCACAAAATTAGCATTTTAAATTCCCAACATTTCTTTGAATTTTTTTACCAAAGAATTAACAACTTTTAGAGCCATTATAACGCAAATTTGATTGCCGAGGGGATACCGAATGCTGTTTCTGGCCAAGACGGCCCACGATAACCGTTTAATTGCATATTAAATAGCCCCCAAACAGGACACGTGCCTGTATGTAACTCGCAAATGCAATTACTCCTTCCGTATTGCCTGGCAGTTGTTTCAAAATTTAATTACAAACCTAAATGCTGAAAAATGTATGTGTGCCAGCAACATCATTAACTTTTCACTGCACCCAGACGGAGGACCCCATATCTCTTCCCCTTTTCATTTTTTTCGCAACGTGGGAGCACATCACCGCAGGCAAAAGATACAGATACACACACAGGACACAGAATGCCATGTGTCCGCACGTAGGTGGCCTACGAAAGGAGCTCAAGCAGCTCAACTTATGCTCGTTTTATCCTCCGGCCAGCCAGTGGGCATGTCTCTTACGTATTATTTTTCAATTAATGCTGCAAAAGCTAAGTTTCTTCGTCTATTCCTATTTGGGCTTGTTCCTATTTTAAATATCAATTATGCAAATGGCAAAATGCTCATTTTCATAATCCGCAATAAAGAAACAGAGAAAAGTATTACTTGTATATAATGGCCCCAACTACATGATAACAATTTGCATTTATGAGAACACTCAGAGAAAAAAAACTATAAAAATTTTTTAGAAATCAAAAGAATAATAATAAACTTTCAAGGCTGTAAAATTATAGAAAACTTCCTTTAAAGAACTCTCATTTTTTACATTTCTAAGTTTATTTGATTAAAGTTTTTAAACTTTCTTAAAAATCTATAATCTATAAAATTTACTACATAATTTGAATGTTATCAAATAATTTTATTTAATTTTTTTTTAATTTTCAAATATTTCCTTTTAATTTTCTTTGTGTATATGCTGAAGAGTTTTTGTGCCCGACTGGCTTTTTTCATTGTTCTGGCCAAAATGACGTCAGTTGGACGGAGAGTTGGTAATCCAAAGGGGAAGGCGGACGGGCGGGCTACTTGTCACTGGGATTATCATCTTTATAATGCAGGCAGAAAAGTTTGTAGCTTAACTTTTGCATAGAAAATTGTTGTACATACGCTCATAAATCAGTCAACGAGCTGAAGAGGTTTTTTTTGCACAGAAAATTCTAGAAAAGCCATATGTTATCGCCAGAGTTTTTGAATAAAACAAAAATTCGATTGAATTTTTTCAAGGAATTTATTGCCTGCGATATATCAATCTGAACTTTTGCCAATTTTCGGTACTCAAAAGGTGGCACATAATTCTTTACTCACTTTGTTTTCTCTTTTTGACTTTTTTTGTAAAATAAAATAAATTCTCAACGCCCTCGCAGGTTAAAGGGTTTCATTTGAATTGGCAAACTTTTCATTAGCTAATGCCAGAAAGCCAGGGAGAATGAGGAGAACCCTTTGGCAATTAGCCGGGGGACTCAACCCGAATAATAATCCCCGCCGTTTCACTACATAATTCCACACAATTTGAGTTGCGTGCCACGCCCCCTTGAACTTTGTGCTGGGAAATTGGAGACGCAGCCGCCGAAAAGTGAAATCAAGTAAATTATTGTTTTTGATCTGCGGCGACGCGACACAGCAACGCCCCCTGCAATTCCCACAATAAATTCAAATAAGCCCACTTATGAGGCCATAACCACCTTCGTTCATCCACATCTGCACCATTGGATCCGTTGGATTCGCAGAGCTTCCTCTCTTGGGGTCCTTGGGGTCGGTCCTTTGGCATTCCTTTGGCCCACTGAGCCATCGACTTCAAAGACGTTTAACAGCAGCTGCCACTGCTGCTTGAGCTTCTGTTTGCTGCCGCTGCAGTGGCATTTGGTAATGAGCTCCTGGAAGGGAGCCTAAGCCATTCTTAGGCCTTTCCAGACCGCTTCGAGTTGATACTTTGGCCACCTTTGGTGGAAAAGCCGCCTACGCAATTACATAATGGAAGGCGAGGGTATGGGCAGTGAATGCTTAAATACTCTTCGAAGAAAATTCTACAGGTACTTATACTTTTACATTCTGTGAGACAACAAGAACTTTAAATAATTACCAAATTTAATTTACCTCCTATAAAAAAATATTTAATAAAATATGTAAATGACATACTGAAAAGTTAGGCATCACATTTAAATAGACCAAACTGCCTCCTTGACACCGCTGTACATTTCTGTGACAAAGTGAAAACACCCCCCCTGAAAGGGTGTAAATGTGCAGGAGTGCGATGTAGACACATCACCCACATAATATTCGCAGTGTACAATATACACAGACATAATGTGGGCGTGACCCATGCGCCATCCGAACTGTCAAAGTGACTGCCATTCCGACAGTCGTCTTGTTTTTTGGTTTTGGGTTTACACTTTGTCCTCAACTCTTGGGTTCTGGGCTCCTAGCTTCTAGCTCCCGTATGTCGTTAGGGGTCCGCTTGGCCAGATGTCGGCATTCTGGGATAGAAGGACAACATTTGTGCAAAGCTAAGGGTCGGAAAATTTGGCAACAGTGCCTCGTCTCCTCTTGTTTTGCTAATTAAGCAAGGACATGGTAGCAGGCATAACCAGAGTACAGAAATGCCAAAACTAGGCTAGAAAATTGCATAAACTGTCATAAAATTTGGTATACGACACAGGCAGGAATGTAACTGAAAACCAAAGTAATTGGAGTTTATAACGATACACTTAAAGTATTTAAAGTCCTATAATCAGTTACCAAAAAGTAAAATATTAAGCTGTAGGATTTTCACTTGATTTCCCTCATCACTTTCCAAATGCTTGTTATTTTTGCAGTGTGCAAAATGTTTACTCTTTTTTTGCTCAAAAATTCCAGACACAATTCAGTCATACAAATTAATGTGTTGTGCCACGGGAATGTGTGTGTGTGTGTGGAAGGGGAAAAAATCCTATTTAATTGCCTAGGCAACATACAACACCTGTATGGGTCGGTGACCATTTTCATTACGCTACCTGCCATTTGAAGCGGATCTCAGACAGTCTGTGTGCTGCTATGCTCTGCCCTGTATTGCACTTCATTTCCAATTAACAACGCTGCCATTTAAAGTTGCGTCTCTCCCACTTGTGCGAATTAAAAAAGAAAGCTGGCAAAAAAAAACAAGAGATAAATAAAAATATTTAGGTGGGAATTTGTAACAGATTGCTATGGGTTTTTTCTTTTGGAGAACGATAGCTTCACACACACTGTGTGTGGCACGTGCAGAGAGTGAGAGAGCTGATTTAGATTTATGTTGATGGCGACAAATTGTGGGGAAACCCGAAGTGGATTATAAGTGCCACACGTAGATAGGGGGGAAAATAGAAAAATTACCGGATCTGAAATGGGAAATTAATGCGGAAGATACAACTCATCTCCTGGGTAACATAATCTACATATATTTTTTTTTGTTTGCAGAACTTTTCACGCCCGACTAACCTCCTTGAATGACACCCATTGTATTTGCCTGAAATAACTACAATCTTTCTCTACATTTGTCATGCATCAAATATTGTTTTGTCCATTTTTGTACATACTAGCTTGTCTCAGTTGGATTTGCCATTATTCTCCATGTTTTTCTTTCGTTTTTGCGGGATTATTAAAAGTTTTGCATTGCAAGGCAACATTTTCTCAACGCCACATATCATGGCTGCACATTTTTGATGGTCTGCTGGGAAATGGGAAAAATGGCTTTCACCTACTATATTTTGCCCTACTTACTGAGCTGGACTCGGACTGCGGACTCTCTCTCTCTCTCTCTGTGGCTCTGCTCAAGTTTTCCCTTTTGCTGTCTGAAATTGGAATGTTCTCTGGTCTTGAGTTCTGCTCTTATTAGGTTAGACCAGACCACATATCATAGGCAAAGTTGAGCGGTCAACAGCTGTTGCCACAAGTTTCTGCCCGGGAAAAGTGCAGATAATTGAAATTCAGAGAAAACCCATTTCTATTTTGCCAAAGGAATCGATAATCTCGGCTTTGACTTTGGGTTAAAGAAAAATGCATTAAAGTTGGTTAACCGCCATGAGAGAGAATCATGAAACAAATAATGGAGATAAAAACCCAAACCAAAACCCAGTACGACTTGGCTTATCGAGCAAATGAAAATACTTAGTGATTATCTCGTAACGTATTCAAGCTAAAGTATAAATTTTTAAAAATATTTAAATAATGAACGAAGAGACAGAGAACGGAAGGTCGCGATCCCGCCGGGGTTATTTTTTTAGGATTTTCCGGATGTCAATCCTTCTACTGCTTTGGGTCTTCTTCGTTACCATTTTAAGTATAAGCCATCCAGAGGAGGAGATCAAAATGACGATCGTTGTGATGCCAAACGCAACCGTATTGAAGAAGATAACATTTCCGGACAATGTCGTCAACGTGGAATTTAAGGGACCAATACACAAGGATTATACAGACAAACAATATATCAAGGATTTGCCCTCTGTTCATGTCCGGGCGGAGTGGCGTGATTCCACCCTGAAAAAGATCTTTGTTCGCTCAAAGTTGTGGAAAGTGTACCTGTCGTCGAATGTTAGCGAGTACAAGCATGTGTTGAAGAAATTACAGGTAAACCATTTAATAATATAATATTATATTTTATTACTTAAGCTCCTCTCTAATCTTAGGTCTCCCCATCGGACAAACCCTACGGATATCCGAAAAGCGAGCCAATTTCCGCTGAAGAATGGGGTAGTGCCGTGTCGGTGGTTTCGGTGGAGAGCCAGAGTGAGTTGCCGGTGGGCCTGCTAATGATTTTAAGTAATACTGAGGAGGAAACCACAATGGGAGTGGTATATACCCTTATCCTGATCATCGCCCTGTACGCTTTGATCATCACGGAGTACATAGATCGCTGCTTAGGCTGTATACTCATTTCCGTTGCTTCACTGACCCTTTTGGCTTGTATGGGACGCCTGCCCACCTTCGAAATTATCACCAGCTGGATAGATTATGGGGCCTTGATGGTACTTCTGGGCAGTATGTTTATGGTGGCTGCGATGAGTGACACGGGATTCTTTGAGTACGTTACACTGGTGGCGTACAGGACCTCCAAGGGACATGCATGGCTTCTCATTTACCTATTGTGCATGATAGCTGCCTTTATGTCTGCCGTTCTGGATAATGTTACAGTCATCATGCTCCTGGCGCCAGCCTCCATAAGGCTGTGTGAGGCCGCATTTATCAACACCAAAATCGTACTCATCATGCTGGCCATGTACGCGAATCTGGGTGGATCCATGACGCCGATGGGAGCGCCAGATAACATACTCATAATCGATCGTATGATAGGTGATTACGAAATCAATTTCGCATACTTCACGGGAAACATGCTGCCGCCATGTGTGCTCTGTATGTTAACTATTTTTGGATTGATCTTCGTCTTTGTGGGTGAGCGAATCTATAAGATTGACGACTATCAGTTGGAGAGGAGGCGCGCCATGAAGAAACCCACGCGGGAGATCCGGAATCGCATGAAGGAGTTGAGGAGAAAGATGCTGACCGATAAAGGGAGCTGGCTTAAGCCGGTGCCCAATTACTTCAACATCCTGGCCACCGTGGAGGCGTACCAATCGCCCATGGACCTAACCCTGCTGATACATATCGGAATCGCCGTGCTCTTTATCATCGCGGGCTTTATCCTAAGATCATTGCCAAGTATAATTCCGCAATCATCTTTTGGTTGGATCTCCATGATGGCCGCCTTCCTGCTGCTCATCCTGGCCAACAAGCCCGACATCGGTCCATTGCTGGCTAAGATCGAGTGGAGAATTCTGCTCTACATAGCAAGCCTGTTCATCATAAGCGAGGCAGTTCTTGAGCTGGGCTTCATCACCTGGCTGGGTCATCAGGTGGTGACTGCAGTGACGAATGTGGAATACAATCAGCAGATCATAGCTAGCATGCTGATCCTTTTGTGGTCGTCTGCTTTGTTATCCGCTTTCTTTGAAAACACTGCAGTTGCGGCCGTTCTTATGATGGTTTGCTATGAGATTGAACATGCCGATGAGGTAAACATCCCGTTGATGTCGCTCATCTGGGCCCTCTTGCTCGGAACGAACTTTGGGGGCAATGGTACCTTGCTGGCCTCCCTGTCCAATGAATTTGTGGCGGCAATTGCCGAAGACCATGGCTACAAAATAAGCTTCATGGAATTCTTCTACATGGGCTTCCCCATTATGCTCGCGTCGTTGGTCGTCACCTCACTGTATCTGATCACTGCTCGGGCCATCGTAGAACTTGGCTGGCTAGGGAGTATGTAACTTCATTTACTTTTTACATATACTAATTTGTAATTACTTACGAGCTTAAATTTGGTTTAGATCTTTTTGAATTAAAGGTGCATTCTTTTATTAGCTTGGAGCTTACTTTATCTCGCATTATTTATTATAAATATATATTTTATAATAAACTAATAGCGTATATGTTAGGTTTTAGTTTCCTAAAAAATATCTTATTTATTTACTTTAAAAAACCTAATGTTCACTGTTGAAATTTAGGGTCATCGAAAGCTGGTATGTTTAACACTTCAACCACTGAAATTGTCGTTTAGGGTACACAAAACACCATGGCAAACTTTCCATTCATTCGTAAAATATGCAAATGAGTTTTGGACGAATGGGCCCATACCAAGTTAACACAAGAACGCATATGTACAGCGCCAATTTACGCAAAAAAAATAAAATTGAGCTAATTTTATAACTGTTCAATTTTGCAAATAAATAAAAATATTTAATAAATGTAAAATATAATTTGACGTTTTAGGCAATGTATTACAATTTTTTGTTTGGTTTTTGAAAATTTTTAAATTTAATTCTAGATTACCTAGAAAAGGTATTAAAAAGTATTTAGAGAAATTATTTTGGTTCCCCCAAAATTCGAGTAAGAATCGTTCTCAACCTATTTTATAATGATTTTATGTTCTCTTGATGCTATGATAATATGAAAACACGTTCTGAGGGGCCTAAAAATAAGGGAAATATATATGTTGAATAATAATAAAAAATATTCTAGGAAATTTATGCTTCAACAGATATTCTTCAACAATTTCTTAATAAATTAAATGAAATAAAATTTACATAAAATTGTATATATTATATATTATTCATAAATATTTATTCACTCTATTTCTCTCAGTGTACACCCCATGCGTATCGATGCACTCTCACGCACATATGCTCGTATGTATATTAAATCGCGCTTTCGCTCGCTTCTTTTGTTTACCAAAATTGAATTTTTCATTACCGCCCCGCCTGACCAAGTCCTGCTGTTGGCATAATTGTTGTAGTTGCAGTTGGGTGTCCCTTAGAGCCCCCATTTTGACCCTCCACCTCCTAACACTTGCCGGCACACACATGCGTTAGGTTTATAATTGGATTTTGATTCGTTTTGCATAAAAAGTAAGGTTACACCCAGACGCCAGACTATTCGATGGATATATGTGCGTAAATTTTATGGCTTCCAGCGGCGTCGCTTTGTCCACGCACCAACAACAAAAAAAAGAAAAAAAAAGAAAATAAATGCGTGACCCAGTCGCAACAATAACAACCACAAAAAACCATCTGGAATCCTCGTTCTTTTCTCGATTTGCAAATAATTTCCACTGCATTTTTACTTATTTGTTGCTGCTGGCTGGCTATATGGCTTTCGTATTTATTGCATATCTATTTTTATTTTCATCAATTTACATATTGGATTTACATACGATGCTTATGCAGCTTCATTTGATTGCCACAAAAAATAAGTCAAGTTGGGAATTGAGGAAAAAGTAAATAAAAAGGGATATGATAAATAAGTTTTCGTTTTTTGTTTTTGCCATAGCCAGCAGATGTTGTTTCGATGACTTAGTTTTATTTTATTTGGGTCATTCATTGGATTTATTGAAATATCAGCAAGCTCAGTATTTCTGCCCTTCACAAAAAAATTACTTGCAAGCAAAAAAAAATAGTGATTTGGGGTTGATAATAAACATGATATTACTATACTCTATGTAATACTTCCTGGAGATTTGTTTTTATAATACAATATATAATACATTTTAAATGAAAAATAAATATTCACATAGTTGTATTAAATATAACTCACTGAAAACATAAAAATTCAATCAAATCTAACCATTTCTCCTTTAAAGTTTGAATTACCTTTGTTGTCAAAATCTTCTAATGAGATAATGCTTAAATTAGACATTAAGAAAGGGAAAACTGTCATCTTAAAAGGGGACTTCCGGTAAGGGAATAAAAATATGAACTGTGGTATCTTTACGTCCTTTTCCCCACTCCATCCATTAATCGCCTTAAATTATGGTCAACTAAAGAAATGGGTTTACAAGGACCCCGGAACAAGTGGTTGGTAAGTCGGGTTAATCTCTCCATCCCGTTGACCACATTTCCGGGTGGCCCAAGCAACTCATAAATTTTCCCCAGTCCCGCAAGGGGACACTGTCCACGGAGAGCACACCTTCTTAATGTCCCATCTAGGAAACCGCCAGAGCCGGGGAATATTTAATTTTTTTTTGCTTCTTCTTCTTTTTTTTCCTAGAGTCCTTGAGTCCTGGCGCCGACATGCGTGCTTTATTGGCCATAAGCCGGCGAGGAGCGGCAATCCAGGACAAGGGGCACTTAGCACTCCTTAAGTTTTACAACTTCACGCTCAATCAGACGCTGCCAACGGCTGCTGCAGGTCATAAAAAGTAACACCCCGAACTTCAAACTTTAACCCCGGAAAGGTAGTGAAAAAACGAAGTCAAATGCACACTGGGATTTTTTATATATCTACTTATACATCTTTAAAGTGTGAAGAACAGGGTTGGGTCCGGCGTCCGTTTTCCTCGTCTATTGTTGTGGTTGCCCGAAAGCCCAAAAAGTAAATAAATACGCTGGGGTATTCAAGCTCGCAGGACTCTTCTCTTTGGGCAGCGGAAGTTTTTTGTTTATCCAGCCAGGCTAAGCTGAACACCTTTTATCCTGTTCAATTTGGGGTATATCTAAAATGGAAATAGATATGTTGCTACTTGGAAATTATTTTAAGAACTTGAAAAATTAAAATAAATTTATAAGCAATTTATAACCAAAATAAATCAAATCTATAGTATAGTTATACGATTCCTTCAAGTTTCTTCTATTATTCACATTTATTTTTCTTTTTACCCAAAATTAAAATTTCCATAAAAATCAGATTCTTAGCCTGTTCTAGGGAATCCAGCAGGTGTCCTAACTTATCCACTCCTGTTTTTGTTTTCGCTCTCTTCTATGGTTAACTATTTTAGGGTTTTTTTAGGATTCAACCACCCCCCGCCCCCGATTTGTGTTTCCCTGGGCAATGCTTTTATACAAATTATTTTATTTTTGCGTTGGGCAAAATAATAAATTATGTCAACGGAAATCAAAAGGCCACTTCAGCGGCCAAGAGTGTGGCAACCGGGGGACAGCAGCACAGAGCAGACATATTTCGCTTCTCACTCCCCGCGACTTTCACCGGATTTATATCCCATATAGTTGCCATGGCTGAGGGGTTGGGGGTGGTTGGATGTCAAGGGTGCAGGGCCATAATAAAGCATAACGAGCTTAGTGTCGAGTGTGGGCAGAAGGCGGAGGAAGGAGCTCCGGGAACAGGTTGCTACACTCTTGAGATTGTTGCAACAACGGTTGTTTGCTTTGTTTTATGGCTAATTTTAGACAATTTATGAAGTGTTGGTTATGCTTGATAAGAGCCTCAAGCGGAAGCTACCAGCCACCAGTAACAATAACAATAACAAACTGCGGAACAATTCATGCAAATGAGCTCCGCTTAAAGCCCTTGCCTTGGCACATTACGCATACGCCCCGTAATGCGCGACAAATGATAAAGCCGAGTAAAGCCGGCTTCACACGAAAAAAAAAGTGACATCTAAATGTGTACACACACTGGAGGTCATAAAAATAGCTCATGAGTTAAAGGTTTTGTTTTAGATATATTTTTAAATATTTTTTTTATACTTAAGTTCGTTTGTTGGTGTGTCTAATCTATAAATAAGTTAAAGTTTTTTTATTTAATTTATCTATTTTTATTGGTTGCACGCAGATAGATTTTGCTTTTAAAACTTTACTATGCACATTAGCAATCATATAAAACACATTAAAATGGAGTTTTTATGTCTTTACTTTTTGTCCTAAGTAATTAATTGCTATTATCTCAACTTCGACTGTTAACCCAAGAGGTATAAAGTCATCCGAGCTGACATATGAAGTTGTTAATTTTCCAACAAGGAAGCAAAGTTCAAGATGAAAAAGTGGGTTACACATAAAGTACTTCCCTCTCCCCTTGTTGACAAAACTGGCTGACATCTCTCTGTTCATTTGTATACATATATTATTCATTCAATTTTTAGATTAGCCACATCGCTGGCAGTAAGGAAACAAAATATTTGATTACTTTGGAGAGTGGTAATTAGAATTTTCAGCTGAAATCTGAGTGCAAAATGCGTAATGAATGATAATTAAAATCAGTAATGCAATTTACAAAACACACACACACACAGAACATAAAGCACGGCCACAATTCAAATTAGCCGCAGCTCGACATTTACTGTTTGCATTATTTAAAGTAATTAAATATTTTCCCCAAATGGAGATGGTCAGCGAGAAGTGCGTGGATGGATGAAAGCGAGACGGTTTAATTATTCAAATGAAATTTTAAATAAATTGATAGACAGCCGGAGCAGTAGCTGTTGGCAGTCAGCAAGTGTTGTGTGTTTGTGTGTTGTGGCGTTTGCCCAGCGTCATTGAACATTTTGCAAAAACTTTATTTGTCTGGTTGCTGGCATTTTGTGGCATTTACTGTGGTCCTTTAGGAATTTTCGGCCCCCCAAAAACATTAAAGTGTGTGTGTGTGGGAACAACTTTAAGCCTGAAATCCGCTTAGGGCAAGGGGGAGTTCAAGACCGGACCAGGAATGCCATCAACTTGTAATATATATTTTTATAGTCTTTTAATAGAGCCATAAAAGTGCATTGTTGATCCTTGTCTTTGACTAGAAAGGACATTTTGAATTATGTGGGATTTTATTTGTGCGTCTGTGTAATCTCAATGACAGGCAGAAAACTAGAGTATTGATTTACGAAGGTAAATACTTGAGAGTCCACACACACACATTGCATCTCCTATTCTGCAATGCATTCGCATAACATAGTTGGAAATCCAATTAAAAAGTATTTTTGCCAAACAGAGCTATTCAGCTTAATGAACTGTTTCCGCCCGCTGCAAAATTATGCAGCTTGAGGAATTTCGAACAATACAGAGTAAGAAATTAAGGCTTGTTATTATGGTTATTTTGCACATACAAATAAAAACAAATTCTTTAGACTTAACTCTCTTAAAAATAAAAATAAAAATGATCTTAAAATATTTAAAAATTTTTATTTTTCATTACTTTATTATTTTTTAGTGTTTCAGCTTTAGTTACTTAATACCAATAGACGTATTAATTAAAATGTATTCCATTTGAAAAGACTTTAAAATTTTGTTTTACTGAACGCAAACCTTTTGCCTTTGGAGTGTGGGAGTAAAAATCACAGAGATGGATTGGATGCCACTATCCCCGTCTTGGGTCACTCCAACACGCGCCAAAGTTTTGTCAACTTTATATAAATGTCGAACCGCCACCACCGCCACTGACGTCCATTTGTTCCCATTTTGGTTTTGCCCTCTACTTAAGCACGCGCTGGAAAGTAAAATGTTTCAGCAACTTTCAACTTTGACATAATGCAAATTATTTGATTTCATTTTATTATTTGTTTATCTCTGCTTCCCACTGTACACTGTCCCCTGTCCCAATCCCTGTGCCCACGCCAACTTTGGTAAGTGTTTAATTTGGTAAAGTCCTGGGGAAAAGGGAATGGTAAGAGAGCATAGTATGGCGTTGGGGATGAGAGGACCTGCCACACATTTTAATAGCCACGGCACATAAGCCACTTTGCTTTCGGTCGAAACAATCGTGGCCATGTCAAACCACAAAACAATTTAAGTTACAAACATTGCCAACTTTTCTATTTGTGTCCTCGTCGTCGTCGTTTCAGGCAGCAACAAATTCACAATAAAGCCCAAAGTTTTTTTGCGGGGGGTAAAAAGCCAACAACGGAAAATTGGAGCTAACTTTCGAGCTATTTTTTTTTTTTTATTTAATTTTTTTTTTCAGTTAGGCATTTTGTGGAAAACATCCTGAAATTCCCTTCATTCTTCAGTGTTCACTATTTACTGGTCATTCTTCATACGCCAGCGGTGAGGGGAGAGTCACGTGTCTGTCAATTGCTGCTGGCACACAGGGCGTATGATTGACATCGCCCCTCACAGCTGAGAAGAACAAATTCAATGATTAGCTCACTTGAGTGCACCTCTCATCCACTGGCCCCCACTTGTACGTATTATATGGTGCTTCATTTAATATGTTTGGACGTTGATTAATTGTCTGTTTATATTTCTTATGCCTTTTGACTTGGCGGCGCACAAGAATAACAGATGTCTGAATGGTTATATGGATCACAATCATTTGGCAATCGGTTTAATACGAGTAAACACAAGCATAATTGTTTTACTTTACTTACTTTTTGGGTTAGGATTTAACCCATAAAAGTCCTTAAAACTCTTGCTTTTAATTTCCCGTTGAAGTTTAAAGTTAAATTTATTAATTAATTTTAAATCAGTTATATTTATATGTATACATATATAATTTTTACAGTTCGTAAAGCTAGCTCGAAAATGTCTTCACTATCCTTAGAATTCTTTTTCACCACTTTTACCATGTTGAATTTTTGGATTTTTTCCTTTGAAAGTTTCGCTCGGTTGTTAATCATTCTATAATTTAGTTTTTTCTTTGTTTTTTGTTTCCTTTTTGCATATGACTCTAATAAAAGGTTGTCAATTACATTGAATAGATTATTTATGTGAACTCTGGGGGCTTGAGGGTGTTTGGGGGTTGGCGCAGCGGCTGTCTTAAAATATCATACAACTTAGGACCTATTAGCGATACATGGGTAAGGTTTTTTTTAACAACAATTTTAGCTAACAGATTATTAATCATAAAAACGAAAAGTAAACTAAAGGCTGTGTGGAAAGGGAGCCGCAGCAGGAAGTGCAAAAATTAGATTTATTTTTTTCACACGTTAAACTCCCAAAAAAAAAAACGTATGGACTAAACAGAGATATATGTATGTATATCCAGCAACTGATGCAGCTCCACTGGCGGTTCAATAGCTCCTTGTGGAATATATGTATCTTTAAAGACAAATTTAAGATTCTTCATAAGTTGAATGCTTTCTGCCATTATTTACAGTAATTATTTATATTCCACTTTAAAATTTTACAAATATATGAAACCAAAATCTCACCTTAACTCGTTACAGAAGCTGTTCCAGTTCCGGTTCGCGTGCCAGCTCCTCCCTTTCCCGTTCCCTATCCCGCTCTCTGTCCTGGTGCTCCTTCAGCTCCCTGGCGGCCCTCTGCTGCTCCTCCTCCTCCGCCTGCTGCTGCTGTTGCTGTTGCTGCTGCTTCTTGCGGTGCTCATAGTTGACCAGCCGCTGGCCAACCAAATACTTATCCGCCTTGATGGACAGATAGAGCTTCTTCAGCTGTTTGATCTGGAACAAAACGAAGCAGATGCTGCCCACAACAATAAAGCTAACAGGATACACCATGCGAGCGACGACATGCCGTCCATAGGCGTCGGCGATAAAAATCGGGAACACCATGTGTGCCAGGACATAGGGCGCGGCCAAGGCTAAACCAAAAGTAGTAACTATTGGAACCGCCAAGTCACGCATCACAAACTTCAAATCAAAGTCCCGCAATCCATCCACGTAGGCCCGCTCCAGGGCTCGCTTCAGATGCCAATCGGGACCCATGAGGGTCATTGCGATAGCAATCTTGCTGTACAGCACTCCGAGCGCCCAATCCTGCCACAGGAAGTGTATGGGTGTCTTGCGCAAGGGCACCCTTAAAGGTATCACCACGACCAACTCCAGCAGCAGGCCAAATAGCAGAGGAACCAGCACAAAGATTCCTAGCAGGGTTAAGACAGGCAAAGCATATCGCAATGCCACTCGCGCCCAATCCTTTAGTTTCGTTATAATGGCCGCACGTCCTTGCGGCAGCAGAGTGGCCACCACAGCGATTCCTCGAAATATAATCCAGCACAGGTAGCCACCAATTTCGGCGGTGTACAGCTCGTGCGAACGCAGCAATCGCTCGTTTTTCCTAGCAGCCTCCGGATCCACAGCTGCCAGATTTCCAGCCACACCGGCTGCTCCTGCGCCGCCAGCTACCGCCGCTCCTGCAGCAGCCTTATCAGCCGGGTTGCCTGTCCAGAGCAACATTAAACGCCGGCCAATGTACACGGGCACCGTGAGCGTCAGCATGGCGGCACACACAATGGAGAGACACATGAGGAGCAGTAGGGCGCACAGTCGAATGGCGAACAGCGAGGGCTTGTCGTAAGGCTGGAAACCGACGGGTGCATCCCGCTGCATGATGGCCTGATGAGCGGCAGCTAAATTCCGTGGCGCTGGCAATGGTTCTACGGGCGGCGGAGGTGGGGGCAATGGTGGCGGTGGTGCTGCAGCAGCAATTCCCTCGCCCTCGGCATCTCCTTCATTGGCATTCTCGGCGGCGGCGGCGACATCAACTCCCTCCTCCTCGGCGGCTGTGTTATTCTCTGGCTCAGGCGCTGGCAGCAGATAGCTACGGATACCTAGAAGCCAGGCTACGGCAGTGCACCAAATACGTAGAAGTCCCTTAAGCCAAATGCGCGTCTGGATTTGCTCAAAGAAGCCGGGCAAGACAACCTGAAATAAATCGAAAAAATATAAAGAATTGTGTTAATAAGGATTTAAAATCCTGGAAGGCTTCACTCACCTGCAAGAGAAGCAACTGAAGGCTCAGATCATTGACCTCCGCATCACCACTCAAGGCATAGGGCAAGAAATTCGGCCAGGCAAACTGAAGAATACGGATGGGCAGCCAAAGCATGAGCAGCACCGCAAAGCCAAAGATCATGGCCGAGGCAACCAGACGTCGTATATGCCGGACAATCGGTACATGGATCATCTCCTGAATCGGACTAAAGTCTGGATCATTTACATTCCGGAATATCCAGAGGACGCCCGGTCGTAGAACCTCTCGTAGCAGCGATATAAAGGCAGCAAAGTAATACACATAGACCATGCCAAACATCCAGTGGACGAAGAGCGAGGTGCCCGGTGCCGCCTTGAAGCTCGCCTTGCGATCTTTTAGACTGGCATCCAGCAAGGGCAGTGAACAAATGTCCAGCCACCAGCCGCAGATCAAAGGCAGTACGCCGATTTCCACCACGGACAGCAGCGACACCTTCACCACAATATAGCACAGGCCGATGAACCAGCAGACGCGTCTCAGTCGAAACACTCGGGCGAAGAAGTGCAGCACCACCAGGGTCAGGCCAATGCAGCAGTATCCAAAGAGCGTCGTTATCAGCCCGTGAAAGTGCAGCAGTGGCTTCTCCGGCTGCAGCAGATCCATGGAGCTTAGGATGAAGTTGCCCACGCAATAGGGACAAAAGGCGAACGTGAATATAAACATGGTGTTCAGCGAGATGATCCAGAAGACGTGCTCGAGGAAAACCAGCGAGCCATCCAGTCCCAGGAGGCGTTCCCAAGTCAGCTCCTCGGCAGCACGATCCCATTCCATGGGATTCCAGTTCTGTTCATCGGCATCGGCGTCCACAGCGGCAGCGGCCACTGCTGGAGCAGCAGCTGCTTCCTGGGCGGCTGCATCCTGGGCTGCTTCATTATCCGCTGGGGCTGGCGCCTCGTTATCCATGGGCACATCCTGCGGTGCATCGCCATTGTTGTTGTCATCCTGCGGCTCCGCAGCAACGGCCTCTGCTGCCTGCGCTGGAGCTGGAGCCGGTGCGGCAGGCTGTAAGGGTGCATCATCCCGATCCAGCCAATCGGGACCGCCGCCATGGAGTATCTGCTCGCGCAGCCATACCAGTCCTATGAACGATAACAGCGTGCAGGTTACGACAAAACAGCCGCGAAAGGCATCCGACGCTAGGTTTTCCATCGAGAAAATGTCGAACGGGAGCGTGAGGATCATGTCAAAGGAGCTGGCCCGGAACAGGTAGCGGTAGGTGCGGTAGGCCGACAGCGGAACCACTCCAAACCAGGCCATGCCCACCAGTGAGTAGTGGAGCCAGCAGCGAGCGCCCTCCAAGACGGCGGACATCAGTCCCACTAGCACGTCCTTAAGCGGCAGGACACGGGGCATATCCGGGGCATAAATGGGCTGGAAGCTGAAGCGATAGCCGCATAGCTCGCAGTACTCCTTGTGCGAGTAGCGCATCCATTGCATCAGGCAGTCCTGGTGAATGTACTTAATGGATCCCGTGCAGATGCAGGGATAGAAGAGCGGCCTGTCCGGCTGCGCCTCGCAGCGGCACACGCGACAGATGTCGCCCTGCGACAGGTCATCCATCCTGTGTCCTTCCTTGATTTATTCCTTAATTTGCAGCCTGGCGAGTGCCGAGAGTAGTGCCATCGGGCATTTGCGCAGTTCGCTGGGCAATGTCGCTAATTGGCCCCTCTACCGCCCACTGTCCGGGTTTGGGCGCCCTCGTTACTGGTCCAATTAACGCCTTCGATTACGTATTGCAGAGTGTAACTAATTTTAATTTTAATTTGTAGCCAAGAACTTTGATATTTTTACGGAAAACAAAAATATGCAAGTGGCAGGCCACCAGGGTCCAGTGTGTGCACACCGTGTGCGAGTGGTGAAATCTAGCTACTAGAGATGCTCAGTGAAGGGAAGCAGATAACAGAAAAAAATGAATTTACTAAATTTTTGTTTGTGTGTCTCTCTAGAAAAATAATGAAATACGGTTGACACTGAATCAAATATATATTAAAAGCCTATTTATCTATTTATTTTTTAAATATTTTATATAAACGACAGAAGCACAAAATTAGTAGCACCTCTGGATCAGTGTGTCCACACCCTATTCTCATTTCGCAGTCTGGCCACACTGACATTCTCTTGTCTTCATTCTGCAATAAAAACAAAGTCCCATTACGTTTTACGCCACAAATAGCAACAAATTAACGATGCAGCGACAAATGATTAATATCCTGACGCGCCGTCTGGGAACTGCCCAGCAGATGCGACCGTTGTCAGTTACCGCACAGCGTCGAGAGATCTTCAAAGTACAGAGCGCCGAGGACTTCGACAAGAAAGTGAAGAACAGCCAGCAACCCGTTGTTGTGGACTTTTTCGCAACGTACGTACATATAGTACTTATTCCCTAACCAGTTTTAAATATTAATGTTATTGTGAACTCCCAGCTGGTGCAACCCCTGCAAGCTGCTGACCCCGCGTATCGAGAATGTCGTGGGCGAACAGAAAGGATCCATCAAATTGGCTAAAGTCGACATAGATGAGCACAGCGAATTGGCTCTGGACTATGATGTGGCCGCTGTTCCAGTCCTGGTGGTGATGCAGAATGGCAAGGAAGTGCAGCGCATGGTGGGCCTTCAGGATGAGGACAAAATCCGTGCCTGGGTTGCCGCCGCCGTCAAGCAGACGAAGCAGTAAGGGATTTCTCTAGAGGAGTTGCCCGCAAAGATGAAGCCAAGCTTTAAGTTAATTCGGACTTTCGAAATAAATGTTTATTTACCCCGTTGAAACAACAGAAAAATAACCTAAGCTATACAGTTATAAAACCTAAATGGAAAACCAGCCGGGTGTGCCGGGTCTCTTCTTATTGCGATCTAGGAATCGCTTGAAGCCCTCTTTGGACTCATCCAGCGATTTCTCCTCCTTAGCCTGCTTTTCCGCCTTTTCGGCAAACATCTCTGGGAACACAAAGGACTCCTCCTTGGGCTGCAAAAAAGAATATTATTAAGTATTCCGTAAAAGACATCAAAATTCCATGTTTACCAGTGTTACATAAGCCAGCTTCACATCATCTTTCTTGGTTACATAGCCGTAGGTCTGGTCCCTTTTGGTGTCGCCCAGCGCTATCCTAGTGCGAACATCCACCACTGGCAGCTTGTAGATCTTCTCCAAGTAGTTTCGTACATCATACTTGGTCATCTCCATTGACACCGAGAACGTTACCACATTGGGCGGCTGCTCCTCCGCCGGCCGGATAAGCTTCATCCAGAAGTTGGGCAGAAAGACGCGCAGCTGCGGGTTGCCGCGCTGGTAGATGGGATACCATCTCGAGGACATGGCGGGTCAGGGGTTCAGCTTTTTATTTAGGATTTCAGAAATTAAATAAAATTTGTTGTGCGTTCACAAAAAGCACTAAAAAAGGCCAAAGGTTTCGGTGAGCAAGGGTGGCGTAAAGGGGGTTGGGGAAAAGTGAAAACCCAAAACACGATTATTAAAATAAAAAATAAATAAAAAGAATATATATTATTCTAATCCGAATTTTAGAACCATTTTTTGAAACCTATATTTCTGTATTCTAAGATCCCTCTTGAAATTTTGTCACTAAGCCAATGGGGACACTCGCACGTGTTGTTGACCAACACTTGTCATTACTCCGAACAGCTGTTTTTGCCTATCACAACAATTTTTAAAAAGTCTAACAAATCGGCTGTATTTACCGCCCGAAAATGGTTAAAATAAAGAAAAAGGAGGCTCATAAGAAGCCCTTAACGCGCAAGGAGCAAAGGAAACAGAAAACCGAGGCGAAAAAGGAAAATAAACGTCTTTATCACGCCGGCAAAAGTAACGGGACACAGCGCGTGGTAGCCGCAGCCGAGGCGCTGGCAGCGCAGTCGCTGCAAGGCAAAGGCAAGAAGAAGAAAAAGACTAAGAAACCAAAAATAAATCCTGAGGATATACCCAAGGAGCAGCTTTTATCCGGGGAAATAGGATCCGATGACGACGAATCCATAGCCTCAGACTTCAGCGATGAAGAGGTGGACGCCCTGATGCCCAAAAAAGCCAAGGTTGAGATCTATGAGCCGCTGGGAAAGAAGGTAAAGATTAAGGGTGGCGCCATACCCAGGCAGGATGAAGCGGAGGTCAGGAAAAAAGAGCTGCGCCAGCAAAAAGAGCTAGAGGGCAAATCTAAGAAGCAGCGACTCAAACAACTGCGTCTGGAGAACGAGGAGGAGGATCGAGAGATTGCCAAGCTGGAGAAAAAGCTGAAGCTCAACAAAAGCAAGGACAAGAATCGCCTGGTGAGGAAAATGTTCAATGATGGTCTGGATTACCTCTTGGACTTTGTACTGGACGACGAGGAGGAGAAGCAAAAGTGGGAGGAAAAACAGGAGCGTAAGCGGCGTCTTAAGGAGGAACAGGAGAAGGAGGAGGCGGGCATGTGGAGTGAAGATGATGAAGAGCAGGAAGATGGCTTAACTGGTGAACTGCCCGATGATGATAGCGAGTCGTCACGGGACGATGATGAGGAGGATGAGGAGCTAAGCGACGATGAAGAACAAAGCGAGGAGGAATCCGAACAGGAGGTGGAGCAACCCAAAGGTAAGTGCATTTTCAAAATACAGACATTCACTAATCTTTTCTCTTTATTTTACAGTTAAGGAGGACATCTACGGTCGCAAACGTGATGCTGAGGGCAACATCCTGCCCGATCCCATCGAGCAAGAGGCCTCTGCCACGGGCCAAAAGTATATACCACCTCATCAGCGAGCTCTGTTAGCTGCCAGCGCTGGATCGAGCGAAAAGCAAGCCGAGATCCTGGCCCGCCTCCAGAAACAGTGCAAGGGTCTGCTCAATCGTCTGTCCGAGGCGAATCTCCACAAGATTGCCGCCGGCATAGAGGCGCTCTATATGAAGAACTCGCGGTACAACATGAATGACACATTGACAAAACTGCTGCAGGAGGCTCTGCTGGGCTCCACGCGATCCAACGAGCGCATGGTACAGGAGCATATGGTGCTATTGGCCTACCTTCATGCCCAAATAGGTAGCGAAATAGGTGCCCACTTTCTGCAGACTTTTGTGGAGCTGTTCGATGGTCATATTAAGAATATTTCTAACTTGGAGGTGGAGGACAAGCAGTTGAATAACCTAGTGCTAATCCTCTGCTACATGTACATGTTCAAGATCTTCGAACTGAGCTTGCTAATGGAACTGATTGGCAGACTATCGGATGAGCTTTGCGAGAAGAGTGTGGAGTGCCTGCTACTGATCTTACAAACCATAGGTTTCCGTTTGCGAAAAGACGATCCATTGGCCTTCAAGACCATGATGCAACGAGTTCAAGCCCAAATTGCCGCCGCTCCCTTGGAACTGAAAGAGAATCCTCGCCTGCGCTTCATGGTGGATATCCTGAATGCAGTTAAGAACAATAATATGCAGAAGTTACCCCAATACGATCCTGAGCTGGCGGAGAATCTGCGCAAGCGCTTAAAGGCCATGCTGAAGAACGATCGCTATGTGGTCACCTTGAATATAACACTGGAGGATCTCCTGCGTGCCGATAAAGTTGGCAAGTGGTGGATTGTGGGCTCTGCCTGGACAGGAAACCTTAACGAAATGGGTTCCGCCAAACAAAAGCAGGATGCAAACTCGTCCAAGACTTCAAACGCGGGCTTTGCTGACAAACTTTTGGAACTGGCCAAAAAGCAGCAAATGAATACTGCAGAGCGAAAGAATATCTTCTGCATAATTATGAGTGCCGCCGATTATGTCGATGCCTTTGAAAAGATCTTGCACTTGGCCCTAAAGGATCAACGAGCGGTGGCCTATGTGATCATCCATTGTGCCCTCAACGAGAAGCGTGCCAATCCCTACTACGCCCATTTGTCCCTCAAGTTCTGCCAGTATAATCGAAAGTATCAGCTAGCATTTCAGTTTGCCAGCTGGGATCGCATCAATGATATCGAATCGCTATCAAAGCCACAAATTCGAAATCTGGCCAGTTTCCTTCAGCAATTAATCCTTTCGGCTGGATTGCAGCTCTCCGTGCTGAAAGTGGTGGACTTTATGCAACTGGACAAACTGAGTTTCTTCTTTATGAAGGAGGTAATGGTGCGGCTGCTTTTGGCCCCAGATGAGCGGGAAATCTATCAGACCTTCGAACGTGTGGCCAAGAACACGAAGCTTCAGCAATTTAAGCAGAGTGTACGGCTTTTCCTGCAACATTTTCTCCTCAAAGGAGAGCAACTGGAAAAGCTGAAGCTAAAAGAAGAGGAGCAGCAGCTGCTGCAACAGCGAGTGGATCACCTGGACAAGCTGCTGGCATATGTGGACCTGTAAATATTTATAAGTAGAATTAAAAGGTGACCTTCTTAAGAATACTATGACAATGATTTGTCGTTATTACTGGTTTAAGGGGAGGGGGTTTATGGTATTTAACATTAAAAGAATTTTACCGAATTTCAAAACCAATACATTTCATTTGTTGTGACATGGTAAAATTAACATTTTTTTTATTGAACTTCACTCTTAATATTAAACAACTTTTCGTTGTTTGCATGTGAAAATAAAATGGGTAACGATTTCTTTTATATTCTAGGAAAAACCTTAACATTAACAGGTAACTCTAGTCGAAGTTTTGGAGCAGATCGCGCGCCCGCTGGTACCGCGTGGATTCGATTAGCTTCTGCCGCTCCGCCTCGTCCTCCAGCTTCTCCCCCTCATTATCCAGTTGCTGAATCACCTCCTCGGCCAGTTTACTGATCTTGGCGCGCGCTGCTCCCTGGGAGCTGGCCAAATATTCGAGAGCTATTGGCCACAGCTCCGCATCAAGTTTGTCCCCATCAAAGGCCGTCTGCTGGATGGAGATCTGGCGAAGCTTGATGAATTTCCATTCGTCGCGGGACTCTTTCCATTTCAAGAGGTATTCCTTGTTAGCTTTGGCCTCCTTGTTTGAATTCTGACCTCGTTGGGCTTCCAGGCGCTGCTGGTGCTTCAGCTTCTTCTTTTGGCGCACAGTGACCACAGCATTGGTATTCTCCGGTAGAGCAGCTTCACGGAGTTGCTCTTCAGTCGGTTGGGTATCCTCCTCGTTGTCGTCATCGTCCGAATTTGTCTGCTGCTTGCTGCGCTTCTCCAGGATGGCTGGAGTCTCACCCTGGGCTTGCTTGCGCTTGTGGGACTTTTGTTTGGAAGATTTCTCGCCTCCGTTGGTGGCCACCTGCTCCTCTGAAGTGGATTTCTTGCTGCGTTTCTTTTTTATCTGAGTGTCTTCCTCCTGCTGCCGCCTTTTGGGTGCCTTATCTAGATGGAGTAAAGGTGATATAATTTCTCAGTCTACGTGGGAGGCTCTACCCACCTTTGTCAGTTGCAGGTTGTTCTCCCTGTGGCTCCAGGACCAACGACTTGATGGCCACTTCGTCGTCGCTGGACGCATGACCAGCGTCTCTGGCCGCCTCGTGCTTGCGTTTCTTTCCCTGGCGCTTGGCCTTTTTCTCCAACTCGGTTCGGGCCATCTTAAAGACTTTTTGCAGACTATCTCGATCGAAAACCACGATTTTTGTTAAGAGAATTTAAACAAAATGTTGAATTCAACCAAAATGTGTTTCAGCAAAGTGATGTTTTCCAACACTAGCAGAACAGCTGTTTTAGTGTGACCAATGGGAATTATCGGTTTTATGCCAAGCCGAATTGCCGGGGATTTGGGATTTGTGGGAGAAAAGGCCACTCGAAACCTATAAGATTGTAAATAAAACAAATGCCAAATTTAAGCTTTTGTCAAGCAATTAAAAAACTATAACTAAAGTGCATTTCGCGGGCGCGTTTGTGTGTTTTTCCGTGTATAGTTCGTAAGCCACCGCTACATTGTTTTATTGCATTTTCACACAAAACCCTGAGATTTTGCAGGACAAAAAAAAACGCGGCGCGTAAATAAAACCGTGTGTGATACTTAATAATTAATTTAAACACCTCTTAGTAAGTACTTAGATTGGATTAAGGTGAGAGGAGGCAGAATCAGCGTTTGCAAACAGGTAAGTTATCTGCGATGATTAATAATTTCCATATTTTATCTGGCGGCAACAACAACAAAACGTGCTCCCAAAACCGGCAAATGCAACTGTTTATTTGTGCGTGCGCCTGTGTTTGTGTTCGGCAGTGCGTGCGTGTGTGTCACGTGTAAATAAAAGTCAAAGCGTTTCGGGTATATAAACGACGATATGTACATCCTTTTATCTGGAGGGCAGTGATTTATTTTGGAGGAGTCAGGAGATCTAAAACAGCTGTTGTTTGCTGGCAGGAGTCGGAGGAAGTCCCAGCTGTATTCATAAAGGTGAGTTTTCGTGCGCGGCAAAATATGTTTTACCGTTACAAGTCTATTTACACACGTAGGGGGTACAGTCAATGTTTTGGAGGGTTTTATCAAAAGTTCTAATGGAAAGTCATTGAATTATTTAATTATAATAATTTTTCATATTTTACTTAATATTATTTTAATTATTTCGTCAAATTGATCTGTTATTTAAAATAATAATAGTTTCATTTTATTAAAAAGAATCTTAAAAATTATATATATATTTTTTTTTTTATAAATTTGTATTTATTAACTTAACCATTTTCCAAATCTGAAGATTCCTATTCAAGATTTAAATATTAATTATTATTTTATACACTATTATATTATTATTATTTATTTATATTACAGCATTTTTGGGCATGGTTTTAAGTTATTTTAAAATATATAACCGTTTCACTGACCTCCCCTTTATACCGTAAACTTTTCTCCCCAACTTACCATTCCACTTGGAATTTCACTTTCATCCGCTGGACGCCGGCGCGCCTTCAGTCAAAAAAAGCAAAAAAAGAATGTAAACAAAACGCTCAGTTGAAATGTTCAGCCAAACGTTTCTTCGTCCGGCTCTTTGAGTCGTTTTCCGGCGTGGGCAAAAATAGCATAGGCATTTTTCCGATTCTTCCCGACTTTTCCGAGTGAGAGGAAAGCTCTTGCTCTCAGGAGGGGTCGTCTTTGGTAGAATGTGTTGGCCATTGATTCCGTTGCTGGCCATTCAGTTCTGCTTTGGTTGTGTTCCCGGTCGTATCGCATCGCGTCGCGTTTTCCGGTCGCGTTTTTCCGCCTTTCCGTCGCGGTCTTTGGTGGCTTTTCCACGCGTTTCTTGCCAAAATTCTAAACGAAATCACATTTTCGGGTTCTACCAAATCCCCAAAGATATTTCAGCGATTTCTATGTGGGTTTAAACGTTATACATATCCAAAAGCATTTGACATATACTTGGAATAACTTAAGGGGTATATGGCATTATCTTAACTTGCTAATTGGATTGTCAACACAGATACAACAACAAGTGCAGACAGGCGAGCCTGTCACAACAAATACAACACTGCGACTCCGGTTAACTTCGCCGGTTTTTCACGCGAGTGTGCGTTGTGTGTGTGCGCAGTGTGTGTGCTTTTCTAGTAATCAATAGTGGCATTTGTTTTCGCGCGTTTTACTTTCTAACATACTTTGGCCCTCGGTTTACTTAGACCCACCTCCCCCTTTCGTGTTAACCCCTTGTTGCCCGCTGTGTTTCTGTGACAACGTGAGCGGCCTAAACAAACGTGGTTATTCCACGGGGCCCGCACCTCAAACCACCGAAAAGAAACGCAAGAAATCGCCCCAGAGAAGCGGCTAACTTTCTGTTCTGGAATGATAAAGCTCGCCACCTAAATGTCCGACAGTACGCGCTATAAGTGTAAGTACAAGTAAACCTGCACATGAAGAAAAATATAACGATGTTTGGAGATATTTTATATAATTTTTACAAGTATTTTATATAGGGACTATCTTATTTATTATTAGAATATGAAAATCTATAGAAAATTTCATAAAAGAAATATGCATTTATTTTAAGGAATTCCGACTTCATTTTTACAATAAATATAATCTCTAAATGTAATATTATTTTACCAATTTGTTCTCTGTACCATTTCCTTAATTGTTTATAAACATTTAAAAACATCCGCTGGTACATGGTACATGCGAGTATTACATCAGCTGAGGTGCATAGGTGTGGCCCCAGTCATGATTCAGCTTAGGAACCAAATTTGTATCTACTCGATGTGCTAGGAACTTGTATCTATTTGGCAGCCGCATCTTCTGAAATGATCGCCATCGTGTGCGTTTGTTTTTCCAATAGTTTTCCTCTAAAATTGGATCGGTTCGTCGGCAATTAAGGCCCCCCAAAAAAATAAGATATATGTATTCGGACTAAACTCATTCGTTTGGCCTAATATGAATATATGATTCAATGCACTACATCATTTCTCATGTCAGTTTTTGGCTTTACCATGTGGTGATGTTCGAATAGGGAGCTACTATATCATTCTTGCAGTTCTAGAAATGTCAAAAATTTGACGATCATGTTGATTTTTGTGGGAGTTTTGGTTTTAAAGAATGAAGTGGATTATGTGTTCGTTTCAATTTGTCAAGTTCTGATTTTATGGAGAGAGAACACAAATTATTAGAATTTTTAGGTAATTTTCTGTGTTTTATCTTAAAGTTGAATTAAATTCTAACTGATTTTTAATATAATTTCCTAATTTGCCCTTAAAACTTATTTCTTTTGTTTATATATTCTCATTATTCTATAATTTTATAGAGTATTTTCCTACTTTCTGGCATACCTTTCCATTAAATTTTCCCCTTTTGTTTGCTTGCCTTGTTATGCCGCACTCGTGAAATGTATCTTTTGAGCACAAATGTCAAATATTGCTTTTTAAGGGTCACCGGCTAAATATTATCGCTCTTTGCATATTTATTTTCAATGTTGCCTCGTTCCAACTTGGCAACTTGGCCAACAAAATACTATTTTTTTTTTTTGCCTTTGTTTGGTAAAAATAAACCGCCCTTTGGCTCAATTTAGTGGTTGGTCTGGTTGAGTCATTCTTGTTAAGGGTTGTCCACTTGGTGAGTGCATTTCTGTGCCCTGAAGAGATAGTTTAAGTCGTTTATTTTCCGACCAGACTATGAGCAAACAAATTGCCTTTTTGATTTATTTGCCAAAAGGAGGAGAGCTAGAAAAATGAAAATAAAATCATTAGCTTTATATTTTGATTTCGGTTGATTCCGTAGTCTCCCACATATATATTATTCTGTTCTCTTTCCACACGAATTGACGTCAAATTGTTTATGCAGGCCATGGGCCGTTTAGTTGATGGCCGGCTGGTTTATATATTCCTCTGTATTATCCATATGTAGATAGCTACATACGTGTACTCCGATATAAGTGCTACTGTTTGCCGCGATATTGTGATTTCTATATAGGGAAATTAAGCGGCGTCTTGATTGAGTATTCCAGTCAGGTTTCGATACAAACCTTTGCCAAATACGCGACTCGAGGGCGTCACAGATTTGCGCGTTCAAATCGCCGCTGAAATATTAATGCATCCGCGGCGTTGCTTTTTCGTCTGTTTTATTTTCGAATCGATAAATACACATTATTTCGGGCCATATTCATTTTTTTTTGGCTTAAATGGCGTCGTCGCGACACGCGCACTTCCGTCACCCAAATGTTTTCCGAAAAGAAAAGCCCGAAAAAATAAGAAAAACAATTGCCAAAATACAATTTGTTTTTTTTTTGTGCGACAGAGTAACGACATGGGGCAGCAAGTGTTAAAATAAATTGTGACAGATTGTTGGTAGCTATATAATATCAGGGTCTCCTTACGATATGCCACGTACTTTGAGCTCGTTAAAATATGAAAAATTGTCTGGTCAAGACAGCGAAAACGATCGAGTTTGCCGGGATAATGAGACATTTGCAAAGATTAATGGAGCCTGTAAAAATTCTTGCTGTTATTAAATATTTTTGGGACAAGCTCCTGAGCAGTTCAATGATCTTTTATGGCAGTAAAAAATTTTTAAATATATTATATTTGCTAAAAAAAAGTTTCAATAAACCCTAAAAATAAAATGTCAACCTTTAATCTGCTTCATTTTGGTCTTCTTGTTTTTGTTCAATAATATTTCTATTTCCTTACCCCAAAAATAAATTTTAAAATGTCTGCTTATACAAACGTTTTTAAAAAATGGTCTCTAAATAAATTTGTAGAATTCCCAGCTAGACATTAATTTACTAGACAGACAGACCTATGCATATAGAATGGACAAACAGGCAACAGAGCAAATGGCATACCTAAAATAATCCACAGATCTGACGACATCAGTGGTGATATCGAAGGCCATGAAGGAAGTGTTGCAAAAAAATAAATATAAACCATTTTAGATTGTTCTGACCCTGAAAAAGAGCGTATGTTTGGCGGTGGTTTCGATTTGAAAAATATCCAAAGTAGGTCATTAAAAAGGGGGCAATATGGGTTGACTCAATTTCGCGGACAACAACGAGGTCAGGACAAAAAGAAAGATAGGCCAACCCGCTGAGCTTACATGGCAACGGAACGGAACCCCCAAGTTTCCCAATAAACAATCCAATTAAAACAATTGCCAGGGACAACGAACTATCCATATCTCAATGCGTTTTGCATTGCGTGCGTTTGTTTTATGGGGCCTTAATGGGTCAGATAGTTTTCTTAGATAGTAGATACTACTTTGTTTCTGGTGGTTAGTTTTTCCCAGCGATAAATTTCTGCGCCCTAACACCATAGCTTTTTCCTTGCTGTCCGATGGAAAGTGAAAGTCCATGTGCGTCGGGGCCAACCAATTTAATGTACATTTCTGTTCATTAATCTTTCTTTTTGGTTTTTTTTTTCTTGTGAGCTTGCCGTTTTTTTTGCGATAATGTTTTGATTGTTTTGCTCCATGTGCGACTGCTTGGCTTTGATTGATTTGGCGTGCCTGCAAAATGGAAAGAAATAGAGTTTCTTTTCTTCATTCTGCGGTCGGCCTCAAATTGATACAAATTAGCATTCCCCTTCGTATCAAATTTGATTAAAGAATGCTAATTTCAGGGCTCTATTTATCACGAGATTTGCCTTGGTTTTACACGTTACCATTTTGATTTTTTTAGGTTTTGAAGATCTCTTGAGATGGGATAATGTGTTAGAGTCAAGACAACTTAATGGCTAGCTTGGGGTTAGAAACTGAAAATAATTTCTGTTTGTTTTTGGTTTGATAATGATAAATGATCTGTGGTGTTTTGTTAGCTTAGCTAATTGATACTTGATCGATTTTCTATGACTTAGTTTCAGAGCGGAACTCGTAGAGAACAAGGGGTTCTAGGGGTATTTTTTTGAAGAGTCAAACTTTATTAGGTTTAAATGTTGTTATAGAGAAATCTGGTTTAATTTCCCTTTGGTTTATTATTCCACTTTAAACGAAAGATTGGCAGTTTTGGCTTGGTTTCTTTTCTTCCGTTTAAAATACCATAACTCGGCGAGGTTTCTCCCCTTTAATTTGCCAGCTTATTAACGCCATCTCCTCGCATATATCTTTGCCTGAGCAATCAATTTGTCTTTCGGCATATGGGGACACGAGATTGGTTTCAGTCTTCGTGGGCTGTTGGTTTGTTTTTTAGGTATAATTACGGGCGGGCAATTGTCTGTAACCCAATTCGAGCTTGGCATTTCATTCAAGTTCACATGCAAACACGTTATTTTGCTGCGTGGGCTGGAAAATTGTTTCGCGCCTTGTTTTTTTTTTTTTTGTTATTCCTTTGAGAAGTAAATCCAAATTGAATTTGCATTTTGAGCGGAGTACAGAGAGACCTGGAATATACAAGCTATATAATTTGAATGGAAGAATGGTTATTATGATATTTGCATATAAGTTGGCAATTAATTGGCAACCACTGCGAATGGCACACCTCTCGAGTCAGACATCAAGGATTGGCTTTGGATTGCACTTACCTATATACATATATAGGATGCATGTTGTCGAGGCGGATTAGGGTCCGTCATAGGATTAGCATAACAGAGATTTCTCGAGTTGCGTTTAACCCGGAACGTGCCGGTCTATGGCATTCCTCCCCTCTCCAAATATATACATTATACTCGGCATATTTTTTCTTCACAACTTTGTCTAAGCAAACAAGAAATCGTGGCACGTGATCATTTTACAAATTAAATGAAAACCGAGAGACCAGGAGTAACAAAAACATAGAGCAGCGCACCTACAAAATGCCAGATTTCATAAAAATACATGAGTAGGGCCCATAAAAAAATTAAAATAAAAACCAAAAGGCGGCAGCAGCTGCATAGGTGGATTATAGTGTGTATGATGGACCTGAATAGTTGGGTGTTGGCTTCTTTTTGGAATATTCAAGCGTACTTGGCTATCGTATTTTGTATCGATGCGTACGTTCTGCGAGACTTGGGCAAAAGTTTTAAGGGAAATAAGATGGGGAAGGGGATTTTTTAAGGAGTAAATGAATAGTGATTGCTCTGGCTTTATGCTTAGATTTTTTGGGAACACTTAAAAAATTTAATTCAGCAGGGAAACCATTTCAGAGGGATCTAGAAATTTTATCAATTTAAAATAATAGTCTTCATTGTTTTCCTTAAATTTATACTGCCCTAAAAAAACATAGGTAACATTTTCAGTAAAATTTTCTTTACATGCTAAAAAACAAAAAATCTTTAATGTCTTTTCTGTCACTTATAAAACACGAAGAACATTACCCTTACAAACGTTCCCTAAAATCTGAAAAAACTCTCAAGTAAACAAGATTTTTCCCTTATTAAAAGCTAGTAATATCCGCAAGTCAGCCAGATATACCTTACCAGATAGAGTATCTTTTGTTATTCCCTCAACTATGTATGTATATTCCATCATAACTTGAGATCTGGACGTGCTGTCGATGCGGGGCGGGAGTCACTACTCATTTAGATGGGATCTGGCATGACGAACGGACCCGAGATGTCTGAAGGAGGTCTATATTTAGGTCTATATTCCCAGTTTCGAAGTCGGGGGGGTTGCTGATATAAAACGCCTGATTAAATTTATGCACACACTATGGAATGGCGTTGCAAACGGCGCGTTGCACATTTCACTTGTGATTTATGCCGACGGGGCGTGGCGGCTCAATTGGGTTTCCACAGTGGGTGCAGTTTTTAGTTACCCGAGCACCCAAGCAACCGATCCCCAAGAATTTCTAAATGGTCAGTCGGTGGCTAGTAGTTACGTGACCACAAAATGTTTTCTTTTTAAACAAAATGTTGACTGATGGCGTTGCGAAAGCAAAAAACGAAAGTGCCACTTGGCAGATTGTCGCTGGTTTGCTTGTCGGTCTGCTCCTTGCATTCGAGGCAGCTCCTCCTCCTCCTCCTTCTCCAAACCCATCCTCCATCAAACTGGTCGATTGCCGCATTGCATCATCTTTTACATCGTACATCTCATATTTCGTATAGTCGTCTGCTGGCCGGCTGTAAATACCAAATATAATTGTTTAACTGTCCATAAAAATGGAGAAGCATAAAAGGAGACCCTTTTCTTGTCTGCTGCCAACTGTCCATTGAACTTGGCTTCGCTTCGAGTCGGGGCTTTTAAAGGCGACCTCAAAGAGATATATCTTGGATATAAAATAAATTCACACCAGTGTGGCAGAAAGTATCTGGTGGATATATACCCCAACTCTACCTGACACTGTCCCATCCATCAATCTGTGGAAAGATTGCGCCATAGGTCGGCGGCAGGTGCCGAAGATGTTGTTGTTTTATTTGGGGGTGGAACTCATAGGCGTAGGAGCCAGGTGATTGAGGGATCTTTCTCTTCATTTCCCTGAGAATTACGTTGAGTTGAGACATCATTCGAGGTGTGGGAAAAAGCAAAATAAGGAATCGCATCCAGGAAGAGCTGCCGCATGGTTGGTTAGGGGATAATTGGTGTGGGAAGATTTGGTGATTTGGAGGGATTAAAAATGAAAATAATTGGGAATATCTAAGCCTTTAAAATTGTAAAGAAGAATTTAACAATTATTATTATATAATTTTTCTAATCTGTTTTATTTATTTGATATAAAAATTACTCTATTAGATATTATTCTTATACATATGAAACTTTAATTTTGTATAATATATATCATTATATTCTGGATAATTCCAACCTTTGTGGATAAATAGAAAAGAAAGATGCAGTTAAATTAAAATATTTTACTATAATTAACCTTTATAATGATTGCTGTAATTTTAAGAAGATAAATGATCTTGCAATTAGAGATAAAGGGTCAAAGATATCCATTTGATTTCCCGGAGTATAACACACTAATTTCCTTTTAATGTGATTTTAAATAATACCCTTTCGATTTAAAGGAGGTGAACATGTAATAAATAATAATAAACGAAATACTCGGTGGATAAATAATGCTATTTCCCCATAAAAAGTGTACAGTCACTTTCTTAACCAAGTATTTGAGACTAAAAAGTAAATGATCACCGAACCGTAATTAACCGAATCTGTTCAACGATTTGAAACTATTTCTTCTCTGCATAAAGACGAGATAAATACGGTTTAAAATGGAGCAAAACTCTCTATTATGTCGGCAGCAAGCTACCTTTCGCCACATTTCGCCACATTCCCGACCATTATTAATGCATTTGGTTAGCCGCCGCACAATCTGTCTCCATAAACCGAACGTAAGCCTCAATTGAGCAAACTTGATTTATGACTGACTGACTGCAATTGCACATACAATATTTCGCTATCGCCGCACTCTCACTCTCTTCTACTCCATTTGGGAAAAATTGCATGTCAACGGAAATTGCTTAATCATTTCCACGCATATCATATCGCATTTTCTTGTGTCTGCTTGTGTTTTGTGTTTCGGTTTTTCGCCAAATGACTAATCCCATCTGTCGCTTGTCGTCCTGTTCCTCTTGTGCAGGTAAGTTTCACTGATATCTTTCTGCTGCCCATGGGCAATAAAAGGAAATCATTGCGTAAGTCAATAAAAACAAAATTGATTTGTTTACTTAGGACGATGAGTGTTGGGGAGTTGCATAATCCTCTGGTTCCTGTGAGGAAGTGGAACGACAACATAAAACATAAAATATAAAAAGGGAGCCATTAGCATGTGCATCCTAAAAAGTGAGGCTCATAATGGATTTTCCAATCAATTCCCAAATGATTATGGTTACCACTCATTTGCAACATGGCGCGACCATCGAAATTATTGGCTCATTTGGTCAAGAGGCTAGCCAAAATACAATATACAAAAACATAAAAAAAAAACAAGAAAAACGAAAGATATACAAAGATGAAGCAGGCACACGGTGTACCCGTGAGATACTCCACTCCTTGATTATCATCTCCTTTACCACCACTACCTGACCCCTTGTCGCGCCTAACGATCTTTAACCTGGCCAACCGATCCCGTCCCAGACAGTCGGCCACTTGTCTGGCTCTTTTGTTGTTATTGATCGTTCGTTGTACTACACAGCATTCAAACGTGCGTCGATTATCTTTGTATCTGGCAAATGCATATACACGCAAAGAAAATGTATCTTTTTAAAGGATATTTGAAGAATATATAAAAAGTACAAGAGAGATGCTCTTACCCTTCTATTTTTTAAACAGTCAAGAGGTAAAGTCAACCAATACTCACATAAACCTCTTGTACTTTATTACCATCAAACTTTTTATGTAAAAAATATAGTACATTTTTTTTCAAAGTGCACCCTACAGCCTGTCTGTTTCTGAGTTGTTTTTACTGATGTTTGCCCGGCTCATTTGCAAATCTGCTGGGTAATCAGACACCGGCTAGGGATGTCAATTAGCTGCTGCTGCTCCTGCCGCTGCTATTTCGCCAAGTGCGTGACCATTGAACCTGCATTTCCCATTTCCAAGTACACAGACCCAGCTCGCTGTTCCCCAGTTTAAAGTGAAAGTGAAAATGGCGCTGGCAGCTAACAAAAAAAAAAATTTACTGTCCTGAGAAAGGCGTTCAATGAACTTCTCCCATGACTTGGAAATCAAGTTTAGCTTGGTCTGCCAATCTTTTTTGCTTGCCAAATCCCGCCCAGAACTAATTGAAGATTTCATATCTCGGCATTTATGGGCCCTTTGCAACTCATCCCAATCTCAGTCTCAGTCTCAGTCACAATCTCAGTCGTCGGCGGCGGCTCCTAGAGTAAAGCAGACAATTTATGATACAAATTAAATGCATGAAAATTATGATGAATGCGAGGCAAAATTTATGTTGATGACATACCCAACAAAAGAGCGCCAAAACCCGCCCAGGCTCCTTCTGCTCCTTCGATTTCTGGAGGGCAGCTCCAATCAAGAGCCAGACGATCCACAGACAACAAAACCCGCCGAGGAGTCGCTTAGCGCTCCCAGTCCAAGTCGTTTTTTTTTTCCATGGGTACACGGAAAGAAAATAATCTTATTTAAATTAAATCTTAGCTTTTTTTAAAGTCTTATAAAATACTTAAATTTACTGTTTAAAAGTAACTTGACTATAATAAAACAAAGTTAAGATCAGTTCAATGTTAATTAATATTTTTCTCAATGTAACTCTGGGTCTGGTCCTAAGATCCACACCATACCGCCCCTCCCTTTATCGCTTTTTGAGCAGCTGCCGAGGAGGAGCAGGCGGAAGAGATCCCGGCGAGTTGGTGGACTCCTTGGGGGCTTCGGTTTGGTCTCGGCCTGCCTCTAGCCGAAAGTTGTTGCGTATTTAAAATGGAAATTGCAAGTTTTTCGCTTAACGTTCCAATGTGTCTCTTTCCTTGTCTTGCTCCCTCGTCGGCGCTTTTGTTTCACTTTCGTTTGCTTGATTGCAGGTTTTTTTCTTCTTATTTTTCTTATTTTGAGTTTTCTGAGTATATATGTATATATTTTTTTGCTTATTTGGTGCATTTATCACGGTGCCACACATTTGTGCCACAAGATACCAGCAGATCGGGCAAGCAAGAAATTGGCCAAGTCAGCCAGAGTTTCCATTTTCCTTTTCATTTTTCAAGAGAGCCAAGCTAATTTCAAGGGTGCCCGATAATCGACCGGTCCACGCCCCTCTCTTTAAGCATATATTTATGTATTTGGGCGAAATTTTTACCCAAAAACCACAACCATCCGCAGTTTTGTCATCTTTGGCAGCAGGCTCGCGCTGGCAGGTTATGAAATATTTCGCAACATTTTGCAGCAAACAATTTCCTGTTTTTCTTTATTTCACTTACGCACTTCTCTCCACTTTGGCTGCTGGGTCTCTCGGCCGATCGGTATTAATTATTATGGTCTCGTTTTTTTCACTTGGCGGTTTTTTTTCCCCTCCTTTTTACTTTTAGTTTAGCTTTTATTTTGAATGCCTGGCGAACCTGTTGCAATGGGTTCCACAAAGGCAAAGAGATATGCCGATGCCGAATGGGTGTGGTGGGGAGATAAATAGTTATGAGGTTTGGTTCGGATTAGGTTTTTGTCTGCAGATCGGGAAAAGTGGGATCTATAAAGGGAGATATTAGTTATTTGATAGCGGAATTCTATGGTTTTTTGAGGTGTTTTTGGGTTTTTATTTCCATTTTCCTCAACTGAGATTTTTTAAGACAGATGTTTCTCTTGAAAAATAAATGTACAATTTTTTTTTTAATTATTTATACAAGTTTTATAAGTTTGTAATTAAAAATTGTAATATTTTATGTCTTATAAACTTTTAAAATCAACTATTTTTTTTTTAAATGCCTAATAAAATACAAAATTCTTAAACCTCTTTTGGTATTATTTATAATTTGTTGATTTTATTAAAATTACTAAATTTATTTTGGCTAAGTAAAATATTAATAATTTTTAAAAATTCCTATATTTCTTTGAAAAACTCAAAAAAGTAATTGACATTTACCAACCCCAGAAGTTGTCTTTATCCCTATAACAAACTTATCTACTTACGCCCTTCTCTTAACTCTCCCTTATTCTTGCGCCTATTAAGACCATTTTGCTTTCATTAAGACCAATTTCCATCCATTACGCACCGGAATAATCAACAAATTAACTAACTAAATTCCGCGTGGGCATAATGCCGCGCCCCCAACCCCTAAATAATCCGAATTCCGAAGTTGTGACAGCCGCAAAAATGTCAAAGCGATTTCAAGTGCATGCCCCCAAAGAATCCGGGGTGCTCGAACCTGTTCAAGATTGTATATTTCCATGGAACATGTTCGAAGCAAACGCGATGATGAGGTTGCATGGAATCCGTGAGATACAATCCACAAGCTGCTTGGCGGCCGCAAACAAACCGAATTTCAATTCAGTTCGCGCTCAACTCACAGCCACGATGGTCAAGCAAACGCGTTAAGAAAAATAACAATAATAATATAAACGAAACAAATTCTTTTTTAATCAAATAACAAGACTAAAAATATGCACTAAATAAAAGCAAACACTTGTACGAACTGTAAATAAAAGTGTAAATAAAGTTTAAAAATAAATGAAAAGATTTGCGCCTGCGCAAAACCCACGAAACGAAATATTTAGAAATCTACTTGTTACTTGTGGCTCAAGTTCCAATACATTGTGTTTGAAAATTCATTTGTTTGATCGATTTTGTGCGGTGCGAACGAGTAACACCTTGTAAAGGCATTTTCCACCAAACACAAACCCTATTGCCATAGCAAAGTGTGTTAAAAAAAAAAAGAAGAGAAACAACTGCTGCCACCCTCAACAACCCCTTTTCGATAGGGTTTAAAACCTACCGCAAGAAAAAAATTAAGAAGGAAATATATAAAAAAGCACCACTTTACGTTTCGTTACTTTATTGAACCCCTCGCGCTGCTGACTAATTGCCTTTTATATAGCCAGACTATATAAAACTGTACAATAAGACAACGGCCAAGAAACTCCCTTTTAATTTTCAACGGAACCCCCAACAAAGCTGGAAATAGCTTCGCTTTGAAGTGAAGTTCAACCATTTTCGCAGCGAAAAACGATTTTCAATTTATTTTCATTGAGTGGGGAAGAGAAGCGAGCGTGTTCTCTCCCCCTTTTTTTCGGTTTCTAAATTGAACACAATTGCAACAGAACCAATAAAAAGTGAACTGTATTCGAAGTAGAGCAAAACATCAGTAACATCAGATGCATAATTAGCCTTTGCTTAAAACGGAAAAGCACAACAGCAGCCAGCAGCCAGCAGACAGACAGCACACAGCCAGCAGCAAAATGTATCTCATACAGGTGAGACCGCCGCCAAGCGCTACACACAATGGCTCTCTCCCACCCCCCTTTCATAATCTTATAATTAAGTGTTTGCTCTTTGCAAACAGAAACTGAACTGAAACTGAAAAAAAGATCTCTTTATTTAAGCGTTTTTTAATTGTCCGCCAGCAGCTGAGATTTTCATTCTTCCACTCGTCGCGTGTGCGTGCCGCTCTCTAGCGTATATAATTTGTTTAATTTGTGGCTAATTTATCTTTCCACCTGGCTTGGATCGTGGTGAATGCATCGCCGAGAGAGGGGTTCACTGGATCAGGTGTCTCATTACTGAACTTTGAACTTGAAACGGTGTTGGAAAATTAGAGCCCGCTAATGGTTGTACGGTTAGATGATAGGGGTTGGCTTTGAAAGATTAAAAGATTAAGGTTAAGCCATTATCAAGTATTTGTAGGAATTTCCATTAAGGCAGGGATTTCTAGAAAATATCTATGTATATCAGAACCATGGAATCAAATGTCATTGTGTCTAAATATATTTTACAAAATCCCAATACAATGGCTCAACGAAATATTTCGAAAATTCTGACCGTTTTGGAAGCCATAGCTCAAGAGGCACAAACTGGCTTAGACCATGATACCCTAGTGATGTGCGACAGTATTATTCAGAGAGGCATCGATGGCAGAATCCTGGCAAACGTTATCACTAATATAAGAAAGGAGTTGGATAATTCAGAAACCGAGGGAAATTCCTCATCGGCTTGGGAGACTGACTATAATGAAACGAGTGATTAATAAAATATTTATTTAATTTAAAGTTATAATAAAACAAAGAGTGTATAAAATTGAAAAGACCTCGTTTTTTTTAGGACATCCAGCGCTTTTATTTCTCACTTAGTAATCGAATTTTTGCCGTAATAAATTAGAGAAGTCATATTTAAAATCTGCTGGCTAATGTTGAAAATGTATGATGGCTCAAATAGGTGTTTATTCCCCTTTTACCTGCGAGTTATCAACATTTTGTGCAGTCAACAGTTTGTGGTTCCTGAATACTGTATAAGTGCCAGCCAAAATAATAAATAGTTGCACCGTCTTGGCTTGATAGTAGGTCTGAGGGATACATAGGTAATGTAATATATTTATAAGTGAATTGATAAGCTTGACTATTACCCGTCTTATATAGATCTCCAATGGTATATGGGATCGGTGGGTATGATAATCCATTGCTCTAAAAGCCCAATATCCCGGCCAAGCTCCCAAGCCGGCGAACAGAAATGGAGCGGCAGTATTGTAGGCGCTCTCAAACCGTGGGGAATTGACCATTAGCCTTATTTCCTCGCCAAGATTCTGAGCTTTTGGTGCAGGTAATGGTTCGGCAATGCCCTTGTTTGATTGTTTCTTAAACAGACCGCTCAAAAAGTTCTGAATGCCCATTTTTTTTAGCTAGTTTTTTCTTCCAATTTGATTTCTTTGGCCAAATAGATGTTGGCTAAATTTGGACCCGAGGTGTTGACTAAAACCAGCTAGGGATAGAAATAATAAATCAAGGCTTACCTGATTTTAAGAGGATTCATTGGGTTTTTTATATTCCATTCCTTGCATTTGAAGGGGAGAACGTGAAATGCTGACAGCAAAAGCACCAGTGGCCAAAATGGCCACCTGCATGAGCTTGGCCTGCTGATAGGTCTGCAGGAAAAGGGGTTTTATTTAATATATAAAATATTAGCAACATTTTTGAGTTCGCTCGCACCCTTTGAATGTAGAAAGAAATCCTTTCCGTGTTTCTCCTGTGCTGCCAATTGTAGCCGCGATATAACCAGTAAGCTGGCCAGGAAAAGAAGCCAATTTCTAGATACGGCAGCATATCTATTAGCTTCTTGGATAAACCCTTGGGTGAGTTGCGATCTAGAAAGTCAACAAATTCCATTTCATAATTAAAATCGGCAACATTCGGTTCGGTGCTGAATTTTTTTATTTTTATCTCTGGCGTAGGCAAGTCCCCAGAGGTTATGGGTTCCAAAGAATCCTTTTCTGTTTTCGAATCTTTTGGTTTGGGTTCTGTCTGTATCTCCACACTTTTGGGCTTGGATTTATTGAAAAACTGTGAAATACTCTGGCGCAACGTGTCCATAATTTTATTTAAAGACTGAATTCGGTTGACCTGAAATTTTTTTAGTGTTGAGATCGAAAATAAACAAGAAAAGCTTGCTGGGATTATAGGTTCTATCTAAAGAAAGAAAAGGTCCAGCGATAAATGCATTTGAAAAGTTCAAAGACTTGTCACCATTGCATAAATTATCGCTCTGCTGCCCCATGCGGGTCTCGACTTTTGTTTAAAACTAATTTACGTTACTTAACTTTTTCTATTTATATATTTTTTTTGGGGAGACCCACAGTAGCCGGCAAACCAAGTAAAATTATGGCCTAACTGCGGGTTCTACTATATATCTAGTGTGGTTAAGAGAAGTGGGTCAACTCGGTGGTGCAGCGGTGCAATTATAAAGCGCATATCTACCAGGTTGCATACCAGAGACTTTGACTTCGACTTCGACTACGACTCTGGCTTGGACTTCCACTTCGACTTGGGTCCATTGTGTGGCGGTAGCTAACGGCTTGGACCAGCAGCAGGTGTCTCCTCTCAGGTCCATTGTTGTTTCTTTATTTTTTTTTTTTCGGGTAGAAAATGTGGCTTACCTTCAACGAAAATCTAGTGGCAGGAAGCCCGACGTTATTTGGGGTTCTGTAAACTAGTTTTTCTACCATTCTTCTCTCTCTCTATCTCTCTTGGTCTCTCTTAATGATCAATGCATTTAATCAAGTGAATTACTAAAAATGCCGAAAATGAAAAGAATGCACAGAAAGAAAAACAATTTAACGGTTAGTCTCTGGCTTATACCGATAGATCTATAGATTCTCCTTCTTACAAAGGCCAGCTTAATGAAGTGAAAATCTTTGGAGTGCTTGGTGGTGGCCTTTGTGGCAGTTCTTTGATTAGCGGAATTCGTTTCGAGATGATTCTTTTTTGGCCACTCCCCATCGATCATGTGGAAAGTTGACAAGATCCAGCAATCTAACGCCCGGCGAGAATCTCCTCAGAATTGATCCACTTGCCCAGTTGCCAAGCTGAGCGTATCTTTATTACCATGTTGTGGCCATTTCTTCGTCCATTCCCCCTTGCTAGCAGCATCTTTACTTCAATCTACTCAAGCGTTCAACGGCAAATCATAGGCTTTCTCATTCAAGACCACAAATTGCATTGCTATGGCTTCTTCTCTAGAGATCTTCTCGCCACACACTGTGTAGAGAACATTTCCCTCGCTATAAAATCGGCCTACCTACACACAAAGCTATACTTAAAACCTTTTTTCTTTAACACCGTTCAAAGTCAAGCTCAATTAACACAATTTCAATTTTGGTAAATGATTTGCAAAAAAATAAGCGAAAAATAAACCAAACTTCGATGATAGTTTTGAAAGTCTCGAAAAAAAAAAGCACTCGAGAGCATAAATCACCTCCGCAATGTAATTTCGTTGAACGCCAACTTGCTTTTCTGCTTATGGAGGCCCACCTGCAATTAGTCTGCTCAGGTGGGCGTAAGCCATCTCTCTTTCCCATCGCCTCGTGTCGGATCGTGTGAAATTGCAACTTTTTAACTGCGGTCAATGCTAACATAGTATATGGAAGAAAAAAGCCAGCTAAATTGTATAATCAATTGACGGCTTCAAATGTCTGGGTTTCTGATCGTGCGACAGGTGACGACACTTTAAGTGTCAAGTGCGCAAAATTCATTTGAGTTTGGTTACCAAAAACGGTGTAATTTTATTATATTTAACGAGCGTTGCTCAATTTCTTTTATGTGAGCACTCTTTAGAGTAGTTTTATTCAATTTGTGAGTCATTATAGTGAAGAAAATTGATTGAGAAAAATGGTTTGTTCAAAGTTTGGGGTTAAAATTATTATCAGTTATAGTGGAATAATTATTTTTGAAAGGGATTTTGAATAAGAATTACGTTAGAATTGCCTTTTTACTCGCTGGTCAGAGCTTTGTGCAACCCTTCTTTATAAGTTTTAACCTTTACCTGCACTCTAAACGTTTTTATCTCTAAGCTCCTTCGTCTTAACCATCACATTTTAAGTTTTGTCTTACAAAAAACTAATTTTACCAAAGCTAACATTGTTAACGTGGAATCTACCCACTTAAATCTAACAATTTCTAAACATTAAAGTTAAAAGCCGACTCTGCCTTAGCTAAGAACTTTTTTGAAAATATTAATTTAGCCTTGACTTTCCATCAGCTGCAATCTTGATCTTTTAACTGCATAATTCTCCTTTATCCACTCTTGAGCTACCGGCCTTGTCAAAGAAATAATGAATCTTCAATCTTCTTGGTTTTTTCGACCTGCCTTCTTGCAACAGCAAAAAGCCAATCCCCTTAGCGTGATGCTCCTCATCATTCTTATTTTGATGCCTCTGCATTCTATAAAATGCCGCATCACTCACTCCCCGCTCTAATCTCGGCTAACCCATCTCCAATCCAGGCGGAGACCCGCATACCAATAAAAAATCCCGAGCATATTACTCAATTTTCAGTGTTCAGATTTCAGAGGCAGACAAAGGGCAAAACGAGGATGCCACACCGAAAAACTAAATAAACAAAAACAATAGCAAGTTGACACTTTGACAAATGATCTCAGTGGCTGTGTGGCTCGATAAGAAAGAAGCTCGTTCCATACATCAAAAAAGCATTCAGCAAGACGACACATTATTTTCCAAGTTTATTTCTGACATTTTTTGTTGTTGTATTTTTATTAGAGGAGAATATTGTTTTTGTAAAGTGAATGTGATGCTCTTGCTATCGGCTCTAGAACCTTGGGTGCCGTTACACACTCTGGGTCAACAACTCTCTGAAAGTCGAGACCGGATCGAAGTTGATATTGATATTGATTTGCTCTAGATTTACACATGAGCGAGTCAATGATCCTCAAATGTCGTCTGGTTTGTGGTCGGGATCGGGAATCAGGCTCCTCCGTATCCGATGTGTAATAAAAGTCACTGCCACATGAGATCTTGGCCAGTTTGAAAATGCTCTGGCTAAGCCTTAAGGAATTTTGTTTATGCTTTGGGCGCGGCTTTTTACCCTCTTTATGTTTCGTTGAGGAATTTCTTTTTATTTTCTGGGGCGTGGACCATATAATTCCGCATTCCCTTGCCATGAAATATGTATCAATTTAATTACCAAAAGAAGAGAGAGACAGACCGAGTCCTGAACACGCAATTAAAGTTCAGAGAACCCATCCCAAAACTGTCCTGAACCTTTTTCGAAACAAACAACGCATTTTTTTTATGAGGTTGCAACAAACAATAAGACCTACTACAACTACCTGAAACTAGAGAACAGGATTCGGAATCGGATTCTGTAATTCCCTGAAATGGCAGGCAAGAAGAATGAAGGAACAAATAAAGAGTATCATTCCTTTGATTCCCCACCATTTGATTCCTACCTGTTTCTTTTCTTCCTGACCTTTCTATGGTATATTCTCCCCGTGAAAGGCATTCTCCTTATGCGATATAGATGGCAGATGATTTATTTTTGACGGGGCCCATTTCATGGGCTATCAGAAGCGAGAGAAAGAACCTTTGGGAATTTAAATATTTAAAAGGGGGCTCAGAGGTTCAATGCCGGCGAGGCGTGGTTCTTAATGCAATCAACTCAAGCATAACGTTGGCTATTTGTTAAGGTGTTTTTCGGAGGCGTTCTTACCATAACAGTTTCTTTTTCGGGGTTTTTGATAGCGCTTTTCAATTGGACAAACGTAACGAATCAAAAAGGCATGGGTGGATCGTTAATTTTTCCAACTTAGAAGCGGAACTCACGCTTCCCCTGTTAATTCGATAGACAAACGCGGAAAACTTGTTTGTAGTGTTTTTTTTTTTTATATATTTCCCATTCGATAAACTTGGCATGACTGAGGCCGCCGGCATGGCCTGAGTCGAGGCAAACATTATTTGTATTATTGTTGTTGTACCTTTATCTATATTTAATTTAATCGATGCAAATGCTCGAGAGAGTCATGAACAAGCTAGCCATACAATGACCTTCAAATGTCGGCAAAGAAATGCGTTAAAAGAGTTACTTTAATGGCCATAATTAAGTGCGATTGAACCACCATGTTACCCTGTCTGTCTCTCTGTCTTTTGACCATTGTTTTCGTGTATTATTAAGCGAAATTATTGGGTTTTGCTTATAATTGCCGCACGTGTTCCCAGCTGCAAAAGAAATCAGTGAAAACGTTTCATATGCTGATGTCCATGTCCATGTACCCGTGACACATGTCAGGAGGGGATTGGGTTTGGTATACACAGGGGCAAAGGGGCGAGTACCCCTGCATCTGACATTGATGAAATGGGCTTTTTATGGCCATGTTTTTGGTGATGGAGTTGAGTTGGTTGTGTAATTGTTGTCTCTCACATTGAATGGCAATTCGAATGAAGCTTTGATTTATTTTCCTTTGTTACTTGGCTTAAAAGGAATATAAAAGGGAAAAGTTTTTCCTCTTAGCTTTTGCTTTGCTAATTTTGATTCTACTTGTAGAATATATATATGTTTGTAAGTTTATTTTTTTTAGCTGTACCCAATTGCTTTTTCGTTTTCACGTCGTCGCTTGAAATAATGAAATTTATTACGTGATCTCGTCGGCGGTCGGACAACTGAAATCTTTGGCATTAAAGTGGAAAAATAATCTCGTAAAAAGTAGAGGAAAAATTGTGTGATGGAAAAATACTAGAAAGATATTAGTCTGTGTGGTCTAAGTGACGCAATAAAACGGAAAAAGGAAGATTTATATCTTGAGGAACTAGATTCTGGTTAATGCAAGAAAAATAAACTAGTTCTCGATTTGCCTGAAAAACAAACGAAACTGTTTGTGACTGGAGAAGACATCTCTGACTCCATAAAATACTTAAATTTTGTTAAACATCACCAGGCGATCTGATTTAGCCAATACCGGTTGTCTATCAGACTATTAGAGCTAAAGCTATCAGACTTGGTGACAACATTCTTATAGGTTTCACTTAGATTAAGTTAGGTTTTATTTATATATAACCACCTCCTTAAAAGGCCGTTTGGATCACAATAAATATTTTTTTCTATCCTCTTGTAAACCATTTTTCACTAGAAATCCCCCTTAAACCCAAAAACAAGCAATCAGTGCATGTAATTACATAAGAAAAACACTTTTCCTATTTTGATTTCTTCTTGGGTTGGGCTTCGGCTTGAGTTACTCCTTTATATTCCCTTTAAACCGGCTTCGATTGTTGTTTCAAGTAATCAACAAATCCAATTAAGTTCAATAACAATTAAGTGCGAAAGAGAGAAAGACAGAAAACAAACACAAAATCAGACATTTTGCTTTTTAATTAGTCGAACGAACCAAGGAACGCTCTTTTTTAGCCCTTAGTTTATTGCTCTTTATCGTCGATTTCGCTTTTAGCCTTTTGGTCATTTAATTGAAGCCCCTTAAGGGCAAGTTCGATGATGTATCTTTAGTACCCCGTCTTTTATTTAATGATGTCGGCTTTTTATTGTCTTCAAACCGAAACAACAACAAACACACAAACACAAATCGATGACACTCTTTTGGTTTATATACCAAACGGTGGGGGGACTTTAAATAGGTTTAAGCCTAGGAAAAAATCAATAGTGCGTAAGTGCTGAGTTTTGTGTTGACCGCTGCCTGTCTTTCATAAAGAAGAATGTCAAGAGGCCACAATAATTGCAACTAATCCACAATGAAGGCTCGAACCTTGGGCCACAAAATCTAGACCACCTGTCAGAGCCTGTCGAAAGCATGTATGTAGATCCAATTGCTTGCGGATCTGTCGTTGCTTTTTTTGCATCTACACTGGGGGAAAATTATAAAAAATAGCCTGATTAATATATTAAATTGTCTGTAAAAAGTTCGATAAGCAAGGGTTATTTATAAACTTGAATAATGATTTAAATTTTAGCAGTTAAAGAGTTGTCTAATATTGGATTATAATATCATAACCTTAAATTTTTCTATTAGTGCACCTGTTGTTCTGCTTCGTTCACAGTTTGTTTTGGCTGCCAGGCAGGCGCATTGACTGTGAAGTATGAAAAGTTTACCATGTAATTTTCTGGCCAAAACCGAACCATAATCACCAACTCCCCATTCAAATGCGGTTGTTTGTTGTCAAGCGGAAATGTAAAATGCCCGCTTCCGGCTTTGGTTCATTTCTTAACCGGGCTCAAAGGATGTTGAAAGCTGCTCTCTCGATATATGAAATTAAATGTTAATGCTTTATGGTGATTCTGGGTTGAAGATTGGCGGCTTCCTTTTATGAAAAAAGTTTCTCTCTGTTGTCTAGCTAAAGTCTGGCAAAACTAAACTAAAAGTGTTTACTAAAACACATGCCCAACTTGGCCTTGCCCTCGAGTCTCATAAATAATGCTAAACATTTAATTCGACACAAAAAATCAAAGACAAAATCTGATTCAAAATAGTGATTCATTCCCAAGACATTCGCGGTTTTGATTCGCAAATCCTCCCCTGCAATGATCTCAGGTGTATATACGAAAATTTGCCGGCATTAACTAGATATTTATATATACATATGTCGGCGAGTTGGTTGCTAAGTGCAAATTTGGAAAGCTTGTTGCTATGGCAACAGAGTTATTCGGCATGCTCAGGTATTGGTAGCCCTGTAGGTGTCGCTGGCGCGCAGGCGCAATGACAGTTGAGTCGGTAACAGGAGTGTTACTGAGTGAGGTCTGTTCGTCTGTCGCAACAATAGGAGAGAATGAGAGAGACAGCTTGAGATTGTCTAGGAATGACATCTGAGTGAAAAGTAAGAAAAGGTGAAAGGGCCACAGGAAAAGTGGCGTGATGACAGATTCGATTTGACTGCGCAGGCGAACAGAACTCGCTGGCTCGACTACGGTTAAATTAAATAACGGATATCTCCGACATCAGAAGTGGGATTCACCATAGCCTCGCGGGCATTCTGATAAAGTGATTTTCGGTCGATATTAAATTCAGTGGCGCATCGAAGGCTTGCGCAGCCGCGTGGTGCGAGACACCGGAGTCGTGATAGGCAGTCAAATGCACTGGTCGCGTGTTGAGCCGGACGGTTGCAAGTGTCATCAGTGTCGGCCAGAAAATTTGGGGAAGAATGGAAGACAACAACAACAGCACACTGGCGGAACTGCTGCTGAAGTGCGGAGAGCTGGAGTGACGCACTTCAGGCGTGATAACGGTGGTCACATTGCATCTGTGTGCACGAGATGGGTATCAGCGGCTGCGAGCGGCAGCATCAGCTGCATGTAGAAGCGAGTTGATTTGTGTGATTCAACAGTGACAGTATCGGGTGAGCCCTTTCCAATTATTCTTTGATTTGGGAGCTGAATTGGCTAAAAGATGGGAATAGAGATGTGTTTGATTGCAGTGTTGTTTGCACATCTGCCTTCCCATTGGCGAGCCCTGTGCTACGATAGGTTGTGCTTAGACTATCGGAAGCAATATTCGAAAATGGTTTCGGACAGTGGCCTTTGCCGCTTATGTCAGACCCTGTGAAGGAAAAATGTTTCTGTTGAAAAATAATTAATTTAAAAAAATTACGAGTTGCCGTCTGTTTGGTCTGCCGTGCCGTTTGGTTTGAAGAGTGCATCTTCTACCTTCATCATGCAATTGTTAAGGCGTTTGGAATTTATCATGATTATTTGCGATAGTTTACATAGATGCATGTTAATCATGGCAAACTCGGAAGAAAAGGCTTTCCGAAGGCTGAAGGTTGTATTAAATGTGTTGACTGTACCAGAGTTGCCATTTAACGTTACCAAATGTGGGTTTCTTGAACCTACTACGCAGTATCTGAGCTATGAGGTGTGCGGTGGAGAAATCAGACCCAATTCCTAGAAAATCCTTACGTTAAAGGTCCGTCCTTTTAATCGGTGCAATTAAGAGACCGTCGTAAGACCATTTATTGAATTGGTGCCTTATTTTCAAAAACGTGTGCCTCGATTTTCTCAGATCATGAGACAGATTCTTCGGCTTCAAGTATCTTTAAGTGAAATGACGATATTCAGAAATTGGAACGAACGTTTTTAATATTATTACAAATGAGCCTGTAATCGTTATTTGTGGGTTCGAAACATCTGATCAAATTTGAAACAGATATAAGCTCTTGTGGATATGGTCCAATGCTAATACACCTAATTAATGGAGACCCTTATGTTGGTGGATATATTGGTAGAACTATGTGTCTTGTGGAGTCCAAGTAGCCTTTGTATGAATTGGAAATATTGGTTGGCGTGCAATTATTCTGACATTTTTGGCATTGTTTGCTCAGATGAGAGTTTGTAGTCTATACTTATTGCAGATGTAATCATTTCTAAACAAAAAAAAAATTAACTGAAGTGCATCATAGAGTAGAGGAAGAGAAAGCGCAAGGCAATTGTGGAATTCTTTTTGTGTCCAGAATTCACATGACTGATTTAACTCCGATAAATAAAAATAAATTGACAGAAAAACGTCTGAACTTAGAATGGAAATCTCAAATGACCGACTGATCAACTTCAGGATTCAGGATTTATTGGTATATAAACAACTAAAAATAATTGAAATTAACTTGAGTTACGAAGAGGGATTTTAAAGAATACAGAGAGGTGTGAGGCAATGTTATCTGCCAGTAGTGTCCCTTAAATTTTGTTGGATAGTTATTAATCAAGGTTATAAATCCGTTATGTGTTTGGATTGGAAAAAATAGACTCAGCAATATTTATCAGAATTGTTGGAAATGACTAAGTTTAAAGATTGTTGAAAATTGTATCATGTGTAAAGTTGTAAAGTAGTCATCTGGCTGGATACCAGGACCGCAGAGGTGATGGGAAGATGCTCTTGGCGGGGTGCAACTTGCGGCGAACTGCACAGTTAGTAGTGCAACCAATGCAAGCCCTTAAGAGATGCCAATCGGACCCACCCTTTGGGCTTGATACCACCACATGACACAGAGAAAAGTATAAAGAAAGAGAAATTTAAAGTTACGTTATGCCGGTTCGGTAAAATTATGGAAGTAAGAGCACAATTTTGTTAAGGCAAGATTAACTTAAAATGGATAAATTGGAAATTGAAATTGTTACGAATGAGAGAGAGGAGAAAGAAAGAGATAAAGAAATGAAGATGGAAATCGGTACATTTTAAAATCCTTAACAAGCAAAAGAACTTATAAGTATGCGCATGAGTTTTTGAGGGCATTGCCAAATAGACAAATAAGCAATCACGTTGATTGATAAAGATTTAGACGACTCAAGTGGAGATGCGTCTGATTCCCATGTGGGGAATGATGATATGGATGGCACGGTTGATGCCTTGGAATCCCAAGAGGGGATATAAAGACCGCACCATAACAGAAGGAATTGTTATGGCGGGGGTCAGTGGAGACCGCACCATAACAGAAGGAATTGTTATGGCGGGGGTCAGTGGAGACCGCACCATAACAGAAGGAATTGTTATGGCGGGGGTCAGTGGAGACCGCACCATAACAGAAGGAATTGTTATGGCGGGGGTCAGTATGTGGGTGTAAAAGGAAATACACCAGTTGATAAAGCTATGTAATTAGAGAAGTCTGAATTGTAAATTATGATTAAAATGAAGATGTAATTTGTTATGTTATCATGAAACCAAGATGCTTATTTTGTCTAAATGCCTCAATACTTATGTTTAGAAAATTAATTAAATGTTTGTTGACAATAAAATGTAACGAGTACCGAAATTTTAGAATACTGTGATTTAAAGTTAACACACGAGGACGTGTGATTTGTCAGGAAGGCCGTGTCGGATCACATGAAACAGGGCCTACTTTATTCCTATGGTCAGAATATGTGAAGCGGAGCCTTTTGAAATACGAAAAGAGCTTGTACTCTATGGTTTCGAAAGGTTATCCTGCCAAACTAACATTTGAAGACACTAGAAGTGTAAGCGAGAGATCGCCGACTGAGGCACTCGTTGGTGGAATCATTTATAAGGCTGTGAGGGTCCAGAGAGACCGTGACGCAAGAGGTGCGTGTGAGCGTTGCAAAGTGTGCAGCAAGAGCCTGTATAAATTGATGAAGAGATGTTGAGTAAGAGTTGTGGTACGAGCAGAGAAAGAAGATACAGATTTGGTACGAGAAGAGAATGAAGTGGCGAGAAGAAATAAAAGTAAAGCTTATTTGACATGAATAAAACAGATAAAATGAAATGTTAAGTTGAGACCAAAGAGAGAAAAAAGAGAGAATGATAAATGACAGTTATGTTTAGAGCTATTAGAAGACACGTCACGCGAGGACGCGTGAATTGTCAGGATGGCCGTGTCGGCGAGTTGGTTGCTAAGTGCAAATTTGGAAAGCTTGTTGCTATGGCAACAGAGTTATTCGGCATGCTCAGGTATTGGTAGCCCTGTAGGTGTCGCTGGCGCGCAGGCGCAATGACAGTTGAGTCGGTAACAGGAGTGTTACTGAGTGAGGTCTGTTCGTCTGTCGCAACAATAGGAGAGAATGAGAGAGACAGCTTGAGATTGTCTAGGAATGACATCTGAGTGAAAAGTAAGAAAAGGTGAAAGGGCCACAGGAAAAGTGGCGTGATGACAGATTCGATTTGACTGCGCAGGCGAACAGAACTCGCTGGCTCGACTACGGTTAAATTAAATAACGGATATCTCCGACACATACATATAAAATATATGTATATTTCTAAATTTTGCACATTTTGTCTTGTGCCAAAAGTCATACATATATATTTATTTTAGCTTTTTACTTAACTTTTCGGCTGTCAAAAAATAGAAGAAAATTGAATTAGAAGAAAAGCACACATATGCTCAGAAAATGCTGAAAGCAATTTATTGAAAAATAAAAACACATAAATAAATAAAACTACAAAATTATTTAAGCTATTAAAAATGTCAATCTATGGTTACTTATTTTCCATGAATCTCACTTAATAATAATTTTGCAAGATTTATTATTATGTATCAATATTTTTAAAAGCAATTTAATTTAATGAATATTTTTCCCTTATTATTTAGTTTGTTTTTCTTGTATTTTTTTGCTGTGCCCTTGAACTGATCATTGTTTTTCATTAGTTAAAATGGAATCTATTCATCTTCCCCTACAAAAACACACCTCCAAAAAAAATCACGAACATCTCATCATTTTGGCTGCCGCTCAATTTTTCTGTGTGCTTGTACGTACATACGCATTATAAACAAAAATGATGATGTGAATTTTTGGTTTTTGTGGGCCATGGCAAAAGCCATTTTCAAGCCAGAGAAATACTATATTACGGAAATAGCTGGATAGCGCAAGAAGATGCACGTTTTTCTCGTGTTATATGTACACACATGTGTATGATTTTTTTTAACAAGTGCGCCTCAAGCTTCATAATTCATAATTAATTCCGGTATACACCCCAATTTGGCATTGAAGTTGGTAAACGAACTCAAAGCCACTCTCTTCCCCCCTTAAAAAACCCTTTCTTTGTTGTATACAGATCGCTGGGTCAAGGTCCCCGGGGTCTGACAAGTATTCGCGACGCGTTAATGGCTTGTTAATCTCGGGAAAAAACAAGTTGAACTGCCTGAAACGACTTAAAAAAGGCGTGCAAAAAATGCATTGTTGCAGTTAAATGTTCCGCTCTGAGAACTGTAACAAAGATCAGGCTTTGTGTCTGTTTAAAAGTCTTTTTCCCCTGGAGTCTTTAATGGAGTTTTCCCTAAGATCATAAAAATTATACGACTTCATTCACTACCCACGCAAAGCCAAACAAACTTTTACGCAAGATTTTCAAAGACTTTTGTTCTGTGACCATAAAAAAAAAATTGTCTTTAGAATTTCTTGAATAAATAGTAAAAGAAGCAGACCTAGGCGTTAATTTTAACAGCCAAATTGAAGCGTAAAATCGATTGGATTGACTTCAAAAAACTCAACTTATGTTTGGTTCTGAGGTGCTAATTGAAGAAGCAAATGAATTCAATTGAAATGTAAATGGTAGAGGGTTAAAAAATAAAGTTATACAATTTCCACTGATTAAACAAAACTCTAAAGAAGCCTTTATATATATTCAAAAACAGTAGGTTGTTATTATAGCTAAGAGAGGCTTAGATTTTACTATATATGTAGACGTTCTTATCGATCAACCTTAAAAAACCAGTAACATTTAATTTAAATAAACCTGACAGCTCACAAAATAAACAATAAACCAAGATATACAACATTTTAAACTGTCAAGAACTATGTTAAATAGTATATCTTAATTATTCTTTAAGAAAAACTGGTATTTTCAATCTGTTAAATTAGGCCTAAAAGCCAGAACAACTTGATTTGAATAAACTTGACTCTCCTTTATCAATTTATAAGCCAGATAAATTGATTGACTGATTAGGCGCATCTTTTTACATTCTCATAACCGTTAATTAAACCTTAAAAAACGAAGCTCTTCAGCAACGATTGAGCCATCAACCTGTTGCCTTGCTCCGCATAAGATTTCATTCAACAGAAAACCTTAAAAAAATGAAATCCCCAAATCCCACGACCACGATTCCCTATCGAATAACATAAGCTTACGCAAACACAGATATTCGCGTAATTATGCAAATTCGATTGTGTGTGTGCGTTCCCTATCAATAGGCAAACCCAACTAAACGCTACAAATTAGCCGGCTTTCCAATTCAATCTCTGTGGATCTTATAATCCGACAAATAATTTTCATACATTTAAATATACACACTTTGCTTGTTAGTTTTTCCCAGGGCGGCCTTATGAAACGCACACAGACACACATTTTTTTGGAAGCAATTAAAAATCGATTTACATGTGTTTTGGAAGCTGATTTCTTTGGCTCACACTCGAATTTGGGTGAAAATTAATGACGTCCAGTCGTCTAGTGAAAGTCAGTCGGCGGTTTTTGTATAACAATAACACCCCGGAAAGGTAAAGTGTAAACCAATGCGATCAGAGAGGCCCACAGAGATCTCCGTGTCAAGCTGGTGTGTTTCTTGGAGAAAAGTTCAACGTCCGTCGGCGACGACGACATTTGGAAAACGAAAGCGTATAGTTTCTGTTTGTTTTTCTTGTTTATATTTTTGTGAGTGCTGGCCTACGCTTAAATATGCAAAATATTTTTGTATGCTGGGGCTACGCAGAATTTTTATTTTCATATGAAATTACAGCCACAAAATTAAAAAACACTTTTTATGCCGCCATGCTGCCGCACCGCCTGTGGCTGCTTTCAAAAATTGCTTTTCGTTTTCATGGTCTGTTAAAGTTGTTGTTTTTGTTTTTGCGGAGAGCAGAGCAAAAATTTCGAAACGAAAAAAATGTTTGCTGAATTTATGGTATGAAGAAATTTTTAAACAAAAAATTTATATTGTCTAGCTGAAGTGGAAAATTGCTTTTGGGTGAAAATTATAACAATTTAAAATAATTGGGTTAAGCAATTAAAGGCAGGAATGAAAGTAAGTTTAGGAAATTGTTGTATTTTTATAAAGAAAGATTAAATTAGATATTAAAAAATAAAGTTGTGCCACGGAAAAAATTCTAAAAAAAGGGAGCTTTAAAAATTAAGATAGTAAACTATAAGAAAATTATGCAAGTCCATCATTAATCACAGAAAGAGTTCTCCAAGTACTTAAGCTGTCCAAACCCTTTCAAAAAATATTACCATATCAGCATAACAAATTCTCACATTTTCTTCGGCTTACGTTTTTACATAATAAATTACCAAAAAAATATATATGCATAATTAGAAAAGCCAACGAAAAAATGTTGTTGTTAGCCTAAGCGTACTTCCTGGTTCAATATGTAAAACGATGATACTCCCTTGTTATCCTCACCCTTCCCGGGATTCACTCACGCAAGGCATAATCAACAATGGGAATATGGCAACACATTCAACATCAACATCAACAATATCACGCACTAGTCATTAGCTTTGTCTGGATAAACAAACACACACAGCACACACTCCGGCTGCAAGTTGCAAGTTGCAGGCAAACCGAAGAAATGCAACACGTGCTGTGCATAAATAATAATAATAAAACTGAAACATACACAGAACTTGCGGGGGCGAGTTTTTCCCCAGAAGTATTTCCCTGAAGTTTTTCATTTTTCCAGCTGACCAACTCTATGGTTCGTTTTGTGGTGTGTTATTGACCCCCCCTAGTTCTTGAGGCGAGAAAGAAGTATACATTGAGAGAAATAATAATAATAATAATAGGTATTTTAGATATTCGTATATAAATAATTTATCTTAAAATAAAATCTTTCTTTATATGAATTTAGAATGAATTCACAGTTTATTTGAACTAATAAAACATTGTTTTAATTTTATTCAAAGACAAGTTATTGAATAAAACTCCAAAAAAGCTTACATAATATGGTTTCAAAATGAGTTATACCTAATTTAATAATAATAATTGTATCTGTTCCCAAAACATCCCGTTCTGAGTTCTTAAATGATTATATTATTCACTTTCTAGACATTTTTCTGTGATATTTCTCACTCTGCATATAGATTATGCATGCTCAAAGAGCCGCAGCAACCGCAAAGACAGAGACATTCGTTTGTTCGGTGCCATCCCGAATGAATTAGAAGTGGTGCCAGAGAGCCCAACCACTTGTTTCTGTCCAAAACCGACATGGCTTCAGAGCCTCAAAACTTCAGTTCCAAGCCAAAATTTCTTAATTCTTCGCAGCCTCGACTCTTTTGCATAATGTGTGTGATAAGCTTGGGGGATTTTCTGCTCTGACACAGATATTTTTTCGCCGGTATTTCAACTTCTTTTTAAGATACTTTCGCAAGCGGATGTGGCAGATACTTAAAACGGCATTCAAACTTTGCTTTACTCTGGCGCTGTCACGTTTATAAATACAGCCAGTAGATCAGATAGATCCCTCCCGGGATTTCATCTACACTGAATAAATCTCTTTGAAGTCCAATATTAAATTGAAGTCATTAAACTTGCAATTAAAACTTGTGTTATATACACATGTTATGAGTATTTTTATATTTGCCTGCCTGCCGGTTTCAGTTCATTAACTTCACACACAGCTGCCAAAATGCGAATTAGCGAAACCAATTGAAATAAATTTTTTATTAAAGCTTCTAGATGGAGCAGAGCGCAGCCAAGGTTAGTCGGGGGATTTCTCAGGTAGTTCCTCTCGCTGTAGAGAGAAGTGTGACCCATATCTGTCGGATTTTAAACTGTACTATATATATATATAGCAAATGCCGGTTTATAATTAGATGGAATTCACTTCACCCACTTTCGAGTGCACTTTAGTTTTTCGCCGCTGTTCCTCTATAGATCTTCCGCATAGTTTGTGGGCTGTCTAAACATTTTCCCTACCTTTCAGAGAGATAATTGTGAATCATTTGGACATATTTATTTGACACAAGTGGAGCATCTTCGATCAGCATTATAGAGGTGCTATTTTTGGTAGGACACATTCATAACCAGAAGTTTGGTTACGAATACGAATTTTTTCCTCCTTTTGCCTGACATTAATGAGCGTGTTAATCGGCCGACAAAAGGTGACTTATATGAATGTTTCTATATGCGATATATATTTTTGGAGGCGGTTTGAATGACTGAACGAACTGCCTTCACCCAAAGAGTTTTCTCCCCCTTCTCGCACTTAATTGAATTGTCTGTATTTTCGATCTTAATTAAAAGCCCCCGCGGGGCAGGGATAAAAGTTCAATGACTTCGTAATACACTTTTAATGATCGTGATTTGGAAAGGGCGTATACGAAATCAATTTTAGTATAGGCTTTCTGTTTACTTAATTGAAAACTATGCCTAGGGACAAACATAATCCCTTTTGAAGAGTTCTCTTGGGAATCAATCTCCATCCCTTTGGCGCGGCACAGTTTCTCTTAAGTTTTGTGCCCACTCTTGGGCCCCTTTTTGGGGAGGGTGAGCTTCTTGGAGCTTTTACGAATCAATCTTCTCGGAAAGTTTTTCCTTAGCCATAATCATCAGTCTAGCAAGCGCGAGTGCTCGTGGCGGATCGGGATCGCATCGGATCGGAACTTAGTACTACGAGTACACCTCTATATATCGCGCGAAATTGTACTTTTTGAAGTCTGTTTTATTTATAAGTTTTTTCCCAAATATTTCTCATTTTGCGAGTAGTAGTTTTTGGTTCGGTTTTTTTATTTTCGAGGATTTGCCATTTGAGTTTGGGGCATCTTATTTCGGTTTTGCAGCTGGAGTTGTCTGTGTTATTTATAGTTCTCCCCCAGAGATCCAATCGCACGTTTGATATGTGTGTTGGTTCCTATTGTTGTTTGTACGGCATTGCGTATGAGTGATTTGTTCTGGCCATCTCTTAGTCAGTCTGAAATTTTTACTGGCACATTGCCCGACATTACGCAGCTGTTTAGAACACCATAAATTTCCCCAACCCCTCAGAAGAAATTTGCTATGTAATTTACATAAATATAGTTTATATTATTATTATTATATTTTGGAGACAATTAACTAAAGCTAGAAGGGTAAAATGGTTTTTCCAGAAAGTCTAGACCAATTTCTTTCCGAAAAGCTACTTTGCAAAATCCCCGACTATCTATAGCTTCGAATTTTAGATAGAATTCAAAGGGATTTCTTTTTTTAATACAAAATTCTACGTGTGTTTCAGTCGACAAACAAAAAAAGACCTCACAAATTTGTTGGGAAAGTCTTACACATAGTTTTCCAAAACGTAAATCAAAGTTGACAAGTGATTCACGGAATGTGTGATGACTGCAAGACGACATGTGTTTTAGGAACTTGTTGAAATACGTTTAAAAAATATCTTCCACATTTTATTTTACGAGACTTTGAATGCATCTGGTAAATAGATATAGAACGGTCATGGAAATTTCGGAATATCTTTATTGATTCGACAATTTAAGCTAAGAAAGCGATCCAGATGGAACAATTGGGCTTTATTAGCCATATTTTTCAATGACAATCTCAAGTGAGCCGTGATACCAGATGCCAACCATATAGATATATCGAATGTCATTCGACACGAGCATAATCCTATGTTTCCACTCATTATTTGTTTACAAATACTTCGAGCAGCAAGTGTAACCCTTTTGGGATTGGGTCTTCTTCCTCATTTTCGCCCCAAAGAGATCAAGAGATCTCCTCCTCTGCCATTTGGAATGGCGTCAGCCGGCGGAAATGATGCCTCCAGATACCAAAATTAACCCAATTGCTCCGAGCTTTTTGGTATAAACAAATATTATATATATGTCGAATTTCACACGCAATTTGGTTTATTTTCGTTTAATATCCGCGCAAGACAAAAAAAAAAAAAAAAAAAAAAACCGAAACAAAAAAAGAAAACAAATTTGAAACTGAAATGGAAATTGAATTTGAATTGCAGGCCGTAAAATTTCATTAATTTAATTAGTTTTCTGCGTTTGTTTGCCGGGCTTTTCAATTGGCAAATGAGGGAATTTCAGATAAGATTAAATAGTTTCCGAGAAAAACGAAAAACAGGTTCTGATGGATCATAAGTAAATTTGCTCAATTGCTTCCAAGAGACCCAGTACAATACATCATGTATTATTTATAAGACTGATAAGAGCTTTTATCTAGAAATCTTGTCTCTAAGTACAACGCTAAGTATCCAAATTGTAAGGAAAATGAGCTGTTTCCGCTCTCGAAATTCACGTGGGAGCTATATGCAAATTCTCTTTTTGCAAAAAAAGCGCTGAGAGAAGAGAAACTTTAACCTGACAGGTTGACAGAGAGATTCAAGTTAGATGATCTTTTAGAGAACAACGACCCTCAATATATCAGATGGCGTTATATATATATGTTTCTGGTTGTCATGTAAATGTGTGAGCGACGTGAGGTCGTAAAACACTGAGACCTCGTGAACGTTAAAGGCCGACTGGATTGTGCTTATCTCGTTGCCTTTGGGACAAGTTAGCGCGGCATCTTATCAGGAGAGCAAATAAAACAAGCATTTATCTTGACTGGGGTATGAAAAATGAGAAAATATTTATATATAAAGAGGAATAGAGAGACAACTTGAGTTATAGTTGAGTTTAGTTAAGAAAATAAACCTAAGAGCTCAAATTTAAATACAAAAGAAAGGCTTCTAGGGAAGTTCTTCATGGGAACTGTATTCTTTAACAAATTATAATAATTATTCTTCATTGCATATTATATAATAAATATTCTTTAAAATAAACCATAAATAACAAAACTAAACTCATTTCTCTCCTTTATTTTTACAGACTGTCCAGACAACTTGGCGGCCACAACTGCCGCTTCCCCGGGAGCTTCAACTGACCGATGACCGGAACAACAGCACCGACGATCACGACTCGAAGGTGATCACCACCACAACTACAGCGGATATACACAGCCATAACCATCATCACCAGCACCTTATCCACAACCCAGAGGAGCAGGAGGATCAGGAAGAGGACATGGATCGACTGAGAGGCAATCACAGCAATCACAGCATTGGCGGATCATCGCAGCAGCTTTCCGGCAAACAGAAATGGTCTTTTGGAAGACTTTTCCGCAAAAAGAAGGAGGCGGAAAGTGCCTCCTCCAGCGAGGAGGATCGCAAGGCGGGTTTTGTGCCCGCCCAGCGTCAGTCAGCCAGCAAACCGAAGGCCAAGCATGGAAATAAGGGATCTTCGCGTAGCAGCAGCAACAGATTCGATCACATTGTGGTCAATCCACAGCAGGCGCCACCGCATCCGCCGCAGCCCATCGATAACGAGTTCTTCCTGCCCGTGGAAACCATACAGCCGGAACCGTACTACCAAAACCAGCCGGGATATTACCAGCGATCCAGCAACTCCCTGGACAGGAGACTGCTAATGCAACAACCGCAGGGAAATGGCTATCATCACCAACATAAATCCCGCTCCGCGCAGAGAGGAGGTGGTCCCAAGCCACTTGGAGTGGGCAACTCTAGTGGAGCAGAGGAGGAGCTGATATCGCTAAATTCTTCCACCTTCTCTAAGTACCGCAGCGATGAGAGCATTCATATGGGTTCCATGGCTCCAGGACAGAGTCGACGCAGTCGAGCAGCTCGCAACGAGCGTTACTACAAGAGATTATCCCGCGATGGGGAACAGAGTCATGGAGGAGCACCAGTCGTTGTCCCGCAACAGCATCACCAGCAACAGCAGCAGCGGTACAAGACGCAGCCCCTGCCCCTGTCCATTTACCAGCCAACGACGAACCCACCCGCCAGTGGCTATGTCCAGTGGCAGCCACAGAAAAACCTACAGAACTCGATGCAGAGCGATGGAAAGCGAAGCATCAGCTACGACAGTCACATACATTTGCAGAATTTGAGTGGAAGGATGCAGAGCAAACCCTTGCCGCCGCCACCACCGCCCAGGGATCCTCTGAGGCGTGTGCATGTGGGTGGATCGGGATCGGGTCTCCAGATCGGCTCCAGCTCTGGGGATCTGCGACCCGTGTCGTATGCCTTCGATCACAGCGGTCGCTGTGTGTCCGACGATCGCATTTGGCAGCCGCCGCACTATCAGTCGGTGCACTCGCTCAACTCCCAGCCCAGTTCCTCGATAGCCAGTGCTCCGGTCCAGCAGCCGCACCATCGACGCTTCATCACCCGTTCTGAGCGGAATGCCCATCCCGGCAAGCAATCCCTGCCGAATGGTATTGATTTCCATTATGTGGCCGATGCAACGCCTCGCTCAAGGAAGCCCATACACATGATGGATACGGGGAGACTGGATAACGAAAGGGGAGGAGGAGTACCAGCTTCCAGTGGTATACTGAGAACCTCCAAGAGTGGCCTAGCCACGCCCAGTCCCGCTCCTCAGCAGCAGCAACAGTCGCAGCCGCTTCTGACCAAGCCGCGTTCTTTTTCCAGCTCACGACTAAGCGAACTGAGGAGTTATCCCATGCCCATGTACTCCGAGGTGCAGAAGCCCAAGAGGAGTGTTCCTCCACCTGTAAATACTTCTCCAAGTGACCAGGATAACAACATAATTTGCGGTAGCCTGCACATCAAGCCTAGTTTGGAGTCTGGTCAGAATCAGAACTATGTAGAGATTCGTCATCGCGATGTCCACAAGACCAACTCCATGCCACATCACTATCAGAACAGGAGATCTGGCGAGGATTTGCCCAACAAGTACGAGGAGTATGTGGCCGAGAAGCGAGAGCAGCATCAGCAGGCACCGGCTACTGTCTATCCGGAGCGTAAACTGAGCTGCACTCCCGCCACAGCTCCACCACCGCCCGTGTACTTCCCTCGGAAAAAGCCAGCCAATCTGGAGGAGGCCATCAACGAACTGGAGGCCATCTACAAGTCACTGGGACTTACAGAACCAGCTGAACCCAAGGCGGAACCCAAGCTGGATATGATCTCGAAGATGCGAGTGCCCACGCCCAGTGACTTTGAGAAGTTCGCCTTGGCGCATGCCGATGAGTACGAGGACGAAGATTCACCGACTGGCGAACCCGATCCCGTTAGAGACGATGTGGCCTTTAGGAACCTGCAGCTTGCCAATCTCCAGCATCGATCCTCGGAGAAGCAGCCACCTTTTGGCATCCCAGTGGGTCCCATTGTGCCTGCTCCCCAATCTGACTATCTCCACGTGGAGCCTGTGAGGGTCAAAAAGAAGACCAACTCCCCGGACATTGTTAAGGATGATCTGGCTGTGCGTGCCCTGCGCAAGGATCCGCCGGGACCCAAGTCCAGCTTTGTGTATCCCATGCAGAAAAAGCAGCGGGCTACAAGGACGCAGTCGGCCAACATTTACAACCTGATCCAAAGGGATGCAGCGAAACCATCTGGCGGAGATCTAAATAGTTACATTGAGCTGACGCGGAACTTGGAGAGATCCGGCAGCATGTCCAATCTTCAGGGTGAAGCGGATGATGTACCAGCCACACTGGACTTATTGCGCAAGCTTAAGGCGCAGGATGAGGAGCTGGATCTGGCCAGGAAGCATCATCCCATACCCTTCCGTCATCCCAGTCAGGGTGGAGCAATCGCCCAGCTGCCAGAGCGTCTCCTGACCAAAGAAGATCATCAGTCACCGCGAGCGGCGCCAGTGCCAGCTCCTCGTAAGAGTCTTTCGCCGGAACCGACTATGATGGATGATGCTCTCAACAAGATTGCCCAGGATGCGCAGGCCAGCAGCATTAAGCTGAGCCACGAACTCAACGAACTCCGCAAGGAGGCATTGATTACGGCTGCGAGACCCAAGTTAAATGCGGAGCAGCAGAGATTGGAGGAGGAACTGCAGCAAATCGAGGCAGTTTCTGAGGCGGCCAAGCGCTGTGGCCAGATGCTGTTGGACACGCTGCCCGATGCAGGCCAAGAGGAGGATCAGGAGCCACAAGAGAAGCCACCGCGGAAGCTGCATAAGGAGGGCAAGCTCATCCGGGCTATTGACGAAGTCTCCGAGGCGGCCAATGCCGTTTGCGAGAAGATACTCAAGGATATTGTGACCACTGAGCCTCCAGTGATTGTCCACGAGGCTCTCCAGGTGAAGCAGACCACCAAAACTCTGCCCAGCGGAGAGCAGCTCGTGATGCCGCATCTCATCAAGAAACTGGATCCCATACAGTCGGACAAGATCGAGCATATAGCCAGGCGCTGCATGCGCCAGCTGAGCGAACTGGCCAATCCGGACTACGACAACCTGGTGGACACCTGTAATATGACCAACAGCCACATCACCAACGCGCCGGGTGATGCCACTCTCGTTTGTCCCGTTCCAGAGAATCGCGCCGCCGGCAAGAGCCAGACGCTCGAGGAGATTGACAAGATCATGCAGGAGTGCGAGCGCCAGGCCAAGGGCAGTAGCTCCACGGGATCAGGATCGATTTCGACCCCCAATACCACCCATACCACTGATGATCAGCGCACGACCGCTCCCAGTTTGACCAGCGGCAGTGGAAGCGGCAGCGGAAGCTTCCCACCAAATGTGAGCACCACCGCCAGTTCGTTCAGCTCGAGCAGCGATTGTTTGGCCAAGTCGTCGAGCCCTTCGCGCGCCAGCCGACCGCTCTCCTCGAGCATCACCTCCTTCAATCCGTACTCCTCCAGCGACTATATCAAGTCGCAGAGCAGCGACTGCCATGCACCCAGCACCGATCCGATCAAGACCTTCAGCACCACCTCGTACGAGGGCCAGTCCACACCGCAGAGCACCACCATCAGCACGGACACGATGAGCACGACGATCAGTAGTAACACCACTAATAATCTCAGCAGTCAGCAGGAGTCCTCATCGCATCCAACCGCCTCGGGTGGTGGATCATTATCGCCGCCGCCGCTGCAGCTGACGCCGGTGGGCGAGCGTAGGAAGCGTGGAGCTTCATGCTCCTCCGCCACCTCATCGCCGTCACAGTACAACTCCAGCGAGGAGCTGGCCGCCATCTTTGGCATCGAAGAGCATCCGAAGCATCGTAGCGGCAGCAGGCTAACGACAAACGTCACAGGTAACGGAGACGATCCCAACGCCACCGAGGCCCCGAATCCGAGTTCGCCTGAATCCGAATCTGCTGCCACTGCCACTGCCACTGCTACTGCTACTAATCCCGCCCAGCTCGATCCAGCTAATAGCGCTACTAACCCCGTTTTGAATGTTCAACTTGATGTTACTACTAGCAACTCCAACACCCATACCCATCCAACCTCTAACGATAGTGCTAGCTCCTGTAGTAGCCATAGTTATAAGCTAGAGACGATCCCGGAACAGGAGCAGGAGGAGTCCAGCTCGTTGAAGTTGTCGCCGAATTTTAATCGGATTTATGCCAGCCAAATTCGCATTGTTATGGATCGAGATAATGATGCAGATGCCGAGGAAGAGGGAGAGGCGTGTCTACTGCCCGAAGGTAGTTCCAATCCCGGTCTAACCCAGTTCGATTCGTTGAGTTCGCTGGAAGAGACATCTTCTAATCCGGATTCGGGTAATGTCAGCCTCACAGATTACCCTTTGGTTCCCAGTCATGCGAATGCTTCGTTGGAATTGCAAACCAGCTACAATAGTCGCTTTGAGGTCAGGGAGCACTACGTTTCTGAGGTCTCGATCAGTGCCTCGGAGTCCACGGATGACGAGCAGACAGATACCGAGTGTGTGGAGATTCCACTTTCTATTAGGGAAGAAGACTTTCCTCCACTTCCCACCGAAGAAGAGCTGGAGGAGAGTCTAAGGGAAGAGCTAGAACTGAACGTAACTTTAGATGAAGGTAGTTCTGGGATTGCTAGGCAGAGTAGTGAGGATACAGTTGATGAAGAGTCTCTCGGGGCAGAAGAATCAGAACTAAAACTTAACGAAACTGTTAGTCTTAGCGAAGAGGTGTACAATCTAACCACTGAGTCCTTGCTTCGCTACACTTCCAGCGAAATAACTGATACTAGTATTGCCACCATAGAAGTTAATGAAAGCTTGCTTGAAGTCTCCGCCTTTGACGAATTAGATTTTGGACTTGACGAATCTGAATTAATAGGAAGAATGCTAGAGGCTTCCTTTGATGAGCTAGATGAGTTGGATATTAGTGAAATTCCTAGGGAAGAATCGGAACTAGAAGAAACTTCATTGAATGGTTTGGAGAGCATAAATCTAGACGAAACAGAATTTGAGAGAACAGAGCTTGACGAAAGCCAACTGAATGAAAGTCCTTTAAACGAAACTTCTTTAAACGGTTTAGTAAGCTTAGTACTTGACGCATCCCAATTTGACGAAAGTAAACTTAACGAAACCTCATTTGATCAGTTGAATGAACTGGAAGCGGACGAATGCGACTCGGTTATGCCAATCTCCCGTCGCAAGAGCATCGTTTACGAGACCCCTGCCCTCAACCTGAGCATTTCCGAGGTGAAATTGAATTACGAAACCCAAGTGGCCGAGGAGGAATTGAAACCAGAACGAAAACAAGAAAAAGAAGGAGAAGCCGCCACCGAATCGAATAAGGAAGTGGATGATGATGATGATGATGATGAGGATACTTTAGCACGTAATGAGGCAGGCCAGGGCAGTGGCAGTGGCAGTAGCAGCGATGTAACTGAGACGCAGATACATTGTCGCAAAGGACTTCCGGCGAGGGAAGCTCCTCCAGCTAATGATGATAATAACAATGCTGCTGATGATGAACAGCCAACGACCAGCTCCAAGGCACTGTCCGTTTTTGGTGAGGTGCGAGAGGTGCAAAGGCTTGGAGCACCTGTAGATGCAGCGGCGGCGGCGGCGGCTGGAGCAACCCGCGGCGGTTGGACCACTCTCGAGCACGTTTTTGTCGCCTGCACTGTGGGCCTGATTACGCCGAACGATTTGCTCACTTTGTGCCTGATCGTAATTGGTGTGATTATCATTATTGCAATTGCGCTCGCCTGAGAGTGTACCTGCTGCGGCTCTGCTGCCTGTTATTGTTTGTAATTGTAATTATGAGGAGAAAACCGTGAAGCGGTGAAGAGAATTATTATGTATGATTTTCCTATAACATTTCTTCGTCGATTTAGCAGCCACCAAGTGCACTTAAAAAGTTTCCATTTACAGTAATTAGTCATTAGGCAATGGAATATTATTGTATATGTATGTAAATTATGATTAATTTAGCTATTATTTCCAGAAGAACCAAAAGTATTCGCAATTTCTATGTTATATTAAGTGCAATTATGTTACGAACCATCTGTTAATTTTTTTTGTATTCCATTCATCAATGCTCTCTCTATAAAAAAGCAAATTCTTTAACACAGTGTTCTCCTATTTAATTTCTTAATTAATTGTTAATTTGACTGCAACTTGTGCCAATGATTTTTATACGTTTATCTAATTATGCCCATAATAATTAATCAATTTAATTATTTAACCACAATATGTACTATTCCCCTATAGTGTTTAAGCACATCAAAAAATACGAGAACAATATTCGAAAATGAAAAAGATATTTACATTTACAATTACCGCAAAATACTAATGATGAAATATATATTTTCTAAAATCTCTTTGTATATTTTCAGCTCGAAATTTAATAGTTTAAGTTTGACAGCGAACTCAACTCGTTTCTTACGTAGCATTCATTAATTATTTCGCATATATAATTTAAATGTTTATATAATTTACAAGACACATATATGGATTAATTGCAGAAGCCATGAAGCGAATAAAGCGTATAATATGATTAATAAAAATGTTACTTAAAAACCTATACGATTATTTCAACGTTTTTTCCTTTTTGTTTTCTTCTCTTCGTAAATGTTGTTGTTGCTTTTTGTGTGTGTTTTTATATTTTTTTATTATTATTATTATTTTGACTAACCTTTTTCGAAATAAAAATATCAAAATTATTTCCCTAAAACCCAAAAATCGATTTATTACGTCATACCTGTTGTTCTTGTTGCTAATGTTGCCACCGCTAAAATATGGAATATTTCTTATATATATTTATATTATCTGCTTTTATATTTTCTGCTTTTACAGGTATTTTTAAACTAAAATTGTAATATTCTACAAAATGATTAAAACAGAAAATGTGTTTGGGTTGGTGTCTTGACTGAAGCTCTTGTTGTTGAAAGTGTTGAAAGCTTTTTAGGTGGCGGTAAAAGCTGTGGTGTGTCATTGGTGTAAAATTAATGTAGAGTTGGTTATTAAATATTATTTTTAAAATATAAGTTTAACATCTAAAAGATGTCAGTAACATTTTAAACTAAAAACCTTTTTTATAAATAGATTTTTTATTAAAAAAAAAACCCCTATACGTTTACGTATTTAAAAGAAAATTCATATTATTTTTTTTAGAAACCTTATTCAGAAGTGGTAAACATTTTTTCATTGAAAAAACCCAAAAATTCCTTGTCTTCAAATTTAAACTCAATACAGAAATACAGAGAAAACTTTTTAGTAAGAGCCCAAAACCGTAAAAACTTGTTTAACTTAAACTTAGTTGACAAAGTGGCAAAAACAAATAAAAAGGTTCAACATTTTTTGGAGGCTCTATTTAGAAAGAAAAAAAACGTGTATGTGTCTGATGTATTTGCGTTGCTGAGATTCTGTTTACGATTTGTCTGGCTCGGCGGGTCACAGACTTGGGGTCCCTCAAAGGTATTTATTTATTTTCCTTCGAAATAGCAAAAGAAAAGAGCTTAAAGCTAAAAGTCGTCTTACGTTGGCCAAAGGGAAAAAGGGAAAGTCGTGGCCTCATAATGGAACCAATTTCAAGGAGCTGCTGAAACTTTTCTTGTTGCTCCTTTGCCGTCGTCGCCGAGTTCATGTTGTGGCATAAAAAGGACATTCAACTGCAGGTCGGTCGTCCTGGTTTTCTTATTGTTTTCTGTCGCTTTTTTTTTTTTTTTTTCCTTTTCACCATAATTATGTTTTGGCCTTTTTTGCCTAATGAGGCGTACAATTTCCATGGAAGAGGTAATCTAAGCTAGGAACCCAGGGAATATTGATATATATATTTCTCCTAACTCCCTCCTGTCTAAAATCTGCCTTCCCTTTTAAATCTCTGACTTTTATTTCCATCAGTTTTTTTATTCCCGGGAATCTTCGATTCGTTTGTCGCCAAGGGATTTTCCAGCAAGATTTATGTTGCGAGTGCCTTGATTGTAATTGAAAATTGGCTTCGTGTTTGCTTTAAACTTTAAGCTAAGGAAATGTCCCTTTTTTGTCACAAAGAGTTCATTTACCTTGCCAGCCGAGCATTGCTCTCCTTTCGCACACACACACATACACAATGGCCAGCACACCAGGCTAAATAGCAATAAAAATGTCACCCGGCTCTAATTTGTTTTTTGTCTACGCCGCCAGGACTTGGCTTGCCTTGCCTTGCCTCGCTCCAAGGACCTCCTCCGTAGCTCCATAAATAAACCAAACAACCGCACGACAGTCTGTGTGTGTGTGTATGCATAGTCCCGGAGTTCCTTTTCTGCATGTGTTCGCCCTCCTACTGCTTCTATCACTGAAATAATCATAACTCACTTAACCCCATTAAATTGAGCCTGGGAAGTCGTAGCAAACCGAGTAGGGAAGCCCCACAAAAGACCTAGGGGGCGTATGAGCGATATTCACTTGGAGGAGGCGACGAAGGAGGCGGATGTGGGGCGTGTCCAAGTGGGTAACGCATCATTGACAACGACAAGAACCTTTTGTGGGGCCCAGCAACACTGCCTGATAATTACTATCGGGGCAAGACAACAGTCAGGCAGTGGCAGCAAGCGACGGGCGTTCCCCTTTTCGGCGTTACTCATACGCCACATGGTACACCGCAAAATTCAATTGATGTGTATGTATGTAGACACAGTTAGGGAAAAATTCAATATCAATATTTTTTTATATAACGTGTCTACTAAATATTTTCCCTTGATATTTATTTATTTCTTTAAAATGAGTATTAAAGGTGAAAACCCCAAATAAATAAGAAGTCTTCATCTGCTGAGTTTTTGTAAGAAACTGATTTTATTCCATTCAAACCCTAGCTTATATAGTTAACATGAGAATGTACATTGTAGATCTTAGTTCTAGACCCACGCATCGGACAGTTCCCGATCGTGGGAAGTATTTAAAGTACGATAAGGGTGCAAACAGTCACCCCGAAAGAACATATCTTAAACAAACCCAGACCGCTCGCAGGAGGTCATATTTCGGGTTACTTGTTACATAGGCTCAAGTGGCGGTTGTATTAATAGATAGATATGGTGCTAGGCCGTGCTCTGCTGCTGGGACTTTATCGCTAACAGATGCTTCTTATCTAAAACCGTGTTCATGTTTGAACAAAAGGTCTTGCAAATTCTTTAACCTTTTGTAAATCAACGTTTTTTCTTATCTAAAAATATCTGTACTTTTTTTAATTCAAAAAAGAAACCGAATCTCCATTTAATGACCAATTATTAGCTCTATTTTTTCGCTGTGTGCGAACATTTTGTGGTCTCGATTGCTAACAAACTCGTTGGCATGCGGTCAAGTGTGGGCTGCGTTTGTTTTCGGTCGCTACTGTTGCGCAGATTGTTGTGGTTGCAATTTGGAGTTCCCCCTCAGCCCACCCTGTACCTTTAACTACCCCCGCCATGAAAACCCTCTGAAAACCTCCTCTTCAATCTGATCAAAATGGGGGCACGCCACAAAATTTAACAGTCGAGAACTTCGACAAACATAATTTTAAACTCGCGAGGGTGGAAGTGGCGTCGAGGTAGAGGCAGAGGCAGAGTCGGAGGCAACTTGTTCAATTTTGGTGGGGCCTGTTGTGTAGTACTATAGTTGCTTTATTGAGTGTAACGCTAACGGCAGCGAAGGGGGGTCTCTGTATTTTTTTGGTTGGAGAAATATAAGGGCTTTGTTTAGGTCCTGTCCACTGCGCAGGTACAAACAAAATATGTTAAATGAGAGAGAGAAAGAAAAGTGCTTTGGTCACGGCGAATTGAAAGGAAGACAAAGGCGAAGAGTATCTTGAGAGTAAAAAGTAGTATTGCCAAGTTATAATGAGGTTTTTCATGGTATATCTAAACCCTACAATAAATAGAGATTGGTATAAATATTTTGTTAAAACTAAGTATTTATTTTTGTTAAGAAACAATTACTTTAAAATATTAAAATCTTCTCAAGAAGTCTTCATTATCTGCACCCATATAGCAGCTTATTAAATGCTTATATTGATATATATTTAAATACTTATTGTAGTCAAATTTAAATAAAAACTAAAATTTTCTATAGAAGTTAAGAGAATATTTTTTCAGTGATTTGAAGCACAAGCCTCCTCTAAAATCTCTCTCTCACTCTCTGAATATTCTCGACTTCGCCGTTTGTAAAAACCGGCTAAATAAGTCAGCTGTTGTTCCCTGGCTCAGGACTTGGCATGTTGTTGCCTTTATGGTTGTATCTCAGTTACTGCCGCTCCTGATATTACTTGGCTAAAAAGAAAACTCTCTGAAAAAGGCGTCTCTCATCTTCTCAGTGGAACTCAGTTTGCGCTGAGTTCTCCAACAAGTCGGTTGTCGCGGCGGAAGAGTGCTCGTTGTGTCCTTCAAACACTAGAAAACTTTACGTAAATCGAGAGGGAAATCTCGACGAAAAATTCAACATAAAAAGTTATTAGTAAAAGATATTAAAGGGGAGTGGAAAAAAAAAAACAAAACGAAATCCCAATAGGGAAGCATTCTTGGCTTTTTTCCTTACGAAGGCTCCAAGAATTCCAGCCAAGTTCTGAGAATAAGGTGCGTTCTGTTAAAGTTTTTCACGGTTTGCGAGTATGGAAATGAAATTATACCTACACTTGGAAAACCAATTGTTTTTCAATCTAATAAATGCCTAGATATTAGATTCTATATACAGAGTTCAGGAAATAAATATATTTAGTTAAAAAATAAAGTTAGAGCTCTAAAACTTGTGGTTTTTAATAAATATTATTTTCTGTATTTAAGGAATATAAATAGTTTATTATGTTTATTATTTATGTTACTTTATTTTATGAATATTATATATTTTGTATAAACATAAAAAGAAACATCAAATATTTAACAAGAGATTTTCTTATTTATTAAATATCCCTGTCGTTTTATAGTGTTTTTCTGTATTTGGGAAAATGCACGTGTCCGCTTGAAGGGCTGAAAAGCACACAAACACACAACCTTTTCTGGTCAGCAACAGTTAAGCGGAATTTTCCGGAACGTGTAAAGCTAAAGTTTCTGTGAAGTTGGCTTTTCCATCTTAAAAAACCTCTCCTTTCCGTTTTATTGCCTTCTCTGATTGGTGCGTTTTGCTGCGGATTAATTTTTGTGCAATTCATTTCACTTAATGCGAAATTCATGTCTCTTACATGGCCATGAACACGCCCCCCGTTCCAGAGCCCACAGCCGCCCACGAGAACGCCTTTGTCCTGTCGCTGGGATCCGTCGTCTGACATTTGTTTGCCAATTTCCATTGTTGGTACGTTGAACTCGGCTGACTTTTCCCCTGCAGCCTTTTTTCCCTCCGCGATTTTCCACGCATTTCGGTAGCGCTCAAGTTCACTTTTTTGTTATGCTTTTCTTTATTTTACTTCTATTCTGTTTTTTTTTTTTTACTTTTTCGTCTTTCTTTATTTTGTGGGAAGTGCAGAAGTTTCCTTTCGCCTCATCAGCATCTTGCTGCAGCCTTTTGGGTTATTTGCATTTGCATTTCTATGGGCAATGCGGGGTTTTCCTTTCCTTTTCGGCAGTTCCCTGGAGTGTTTTCGTTGAGCTAAGGACCCTTGTATACCTATTTCTCTGCACTTTTGCTTGGTTGGTTCTTGGACATTAAAAGTAACATTAAATTGCCATTCGCAACAACCATATTTATCTTTTTTACGGTTAGCTTTAAGATAATTAATGTCTAATTACTGGTATAAAGTCTTATTTGTAAAGAAAAATAATTTGTTCAGTTTAAGAATTAAGCTTAATACCTTTTAATACCTTTTTGTATTACAATTTTTCCAATTTTACTTTCCCTGCAAGTGATATTTTCTTTGAGCAATTTAAGCTATAAAGAAACGAGGAGGAATTCAAGGAAATTGTAATAACGATTGGAGATTGCATGGGAGAACTTTAAGCTGATTTCGGGCTTGTCTTAGGTATAGGGATTGTGCCATATAATTGTTTGCTCTTTCCGTTCGCTTTCATTTAAGAGTTTCTCCCTTTTACTCCGTCATTTTGCCACCTACAGAATACAGATACATCTGCAGATACAGATACAGATACAGATACATTTGGGCTTTAGCATTTATGGTAGTGCCGTTCCACTTCTCGGTGTATCCTTCAGATACGTGAGTGATTCAACATAATTATGTTTCATCATCGGCTGGCAGATGTGGCTGTCTGTCTCTTCCCTTGCCTCGCCGCTTCTCTGTGCCTCCTTTAAACCGTATTATAACTGTTATTTGTGCACGTATGCACGAAGTAACAGTTAAAGCCAAAAAGTATCTCAACATTCATTTGGATCCGAGAGGAAATTGCCAACTGATTGTTTCGGCTTTTTGGCGGTTTTCAGCGTTCAACATTTAGCATTCGCGCGGCATCATTAAGCCGGGAAAAGTGGCTGAAATGGATATGTATATGTGGGTTTATTATTGCTGGAAATAATCCAAAAATAATGCAGACATGAAAGCGCGATATGCGTAATTGTAATCTTCTTAAAATCACAGGGGAAAATAATTGGTAATATACAACATTTTTTGGGAAAATATAATAAAAAAAAAAATACAAGACTTTTAAAATTCAGTAAATTATTTTTTTTTAATATTTATTAACACACATTTTAAATAAAATCAGGTCTACTATTTTAAATAAATTAACATTTTTTGTTTTCCTTTCTATTAAACATAGCAACCTCTTGATTAAGTTTCTTTTATACACTTTAATAATCTTAAAATATGTTTTACCAAAAAAATATATTTCGTTGAGCTTAACTCTCGGTTTTGATAGCAGCTCGTGTTCGTTCGATTAGATTCTCCACCACTACTACACCGGGCGCACTCACAACCCACAAATATCAGGCAGTGGTTAACATTTACACGCACCTTTACACCTGATATTTTGTATTTTGGTTATATTTTCGAGACGGTGGACAATTTACTCGTAGTTCGGGTCAAAGGTCGTCACACAGGCCGCCGCAGAAGTGACAGCTTTGTCATCGCTCCAAAAAGGAGGAAAAGCTGGCGGAACAAAGGAGTGTAGTGAGAGTTCCTGTCCCCAAAAATTCCTGCTGGAGGTAAGCTTCCAAAGTGTCCTTCACTTGAAGTGGGTTTCGCTTGGGTCGCGCCTTGTGTGTGTGTGTGTTTGTTTTGTTTGCAGCCGGAAAAGGGGTATAAAATCTACATAATTCAACATTTTTGGGGATAGGCAGGCGCTTAGAAAAGTTTTTCCTTCACATCCCACTCTCTAAAAATAATGACACCAAAAAGTTGCCAGGACTCTGGACTAATTTGCATATTTTTCTGTGACAAGCTTTATTAACTTAAGAAGGATTGATGTGATCATATCAAGGATATGGGACGGTCGTATAAGAGTCGTTCAAGTTGGTTTAAGTGTAGGGTCATTAGTCTGAAATGAAGAGGTAACTTTAAGGACCTCATAGAAGAATGTAGCACACCCTTCTAAAATATTTAGAAATGGTTACCACAATTTCTGTAAAATATTTAATTTACATAGTTTCTTCTCAACTTGTTTTAAATTATTTAACAAGTAATACAAAAGAAGGAAGATACATCTTTCCAATAGAACAGTTTTTTCGCCTTAACACCCGGTTATTCTTAAAAATCAATACCTTTTAAATAAGGTCAACATAATCTCCCCATACCTTGATGTTCACAAAACGGTGCACAATCATTTTAAAGCCTGATTGGATTAACCTCGTTTTTAAATATTTTTTTTTTGTGGACTTAATAACAGCATTTCAAAGACTTCGGCCGAGACTGATGACTCCTCTTCGAATTTTTGACCCATTCCCTTTTCGATCTTGGAACACGGATGAAATATGATATGGCCTTCCGTTTAGCATAAAACCAAAGCGATCATTAATCCGGGCGCCAGTAACTCAAGTCCTTTTGCTCAGATTTTTATGGACCATCGTCCACGTGACTCTTTGGGTAATAAAAACGCTCTTTAATTAAAATACAGAGCCAAAAAGAAGTCATAAAAGACAAGCAGGGAGGCATAAACTATAAGCAAAAAGAGCTGAAAAAGAAAACGCTGACAAATACCAATTCAAAATGTTTGCAAATAAAAACTAAAATAAAAACCATATAAAATGTTTGCAAAGAAAAACAACATCAAACAAGGGGGAGGAAAACCGGCATGAAAACCTCTCACTCGAAATGAGTTTCACTCAAAGGCAGGCCCCACCCGCACTAGCTTCCCCCTTCTTTCATTCCACATTTTCCGTTCCCCGTTTCCCGGCGCTTTGGTAAAACTTTTCAGTTTGAGTTTCCAGCCGGCTGTCTGGCAAATTAATTAGTTAATTATGCTTTGTCGCTATTTTTTCATGGCACGTGCCACAAGATTCGCCGTGGACGTGACTTCATCATTTTTGCAACACTTCAAAAAGTATCTGACGCTTGCCTTCATCTTTTTCGTAGTCGCCTATTAACATGCTATGATTTATGCATAATTTGTAGAGCAACAGTATAAATTAAAATTACTCATTACTTATCCATCTCTCTCTTTTTCTTTTTACAGGTGAGTCACGTCGACCATTGAGAACTTCGACCTTCGAACTGCTTGTCTTGTATTTATCCCCTTCAGTTTTTTTCGGGTGAGTTGAAGGGGCGTATCTGCGATTTAACTTTTTTACGGGCGGAAAACGTTTATTGAAAATCCATTGGCACTGCAGGTCGTATAAATGTTTATGGTCAGAAAAATAAATATAAAAACGTTCGCTAAAGGGAAATTACATACATATAAAACGAGGCGGGGTCACGCCTTTACACCCCTTTTCACCTTTGTAATGCAGGGCATTTGGGTTGGTCTTAAAACAAATAATGTTAAAGCAATTGCGAGGGTTTATTTAGTATGAAATAAGCTAACATTTAAGGGGGTCTTCTCATTGGGCAACTTTTTTTTTTCGATTTTTTTTTTTTTTGCATTTATTTATAGCTTGGGATGGTGTGTATATGTCCCCAAAAGGATTTTTAGAAATTCGAAATACTTTAGAAGATACAGCCTTTTTTGTGAAGCAAGTTCTTCGCAAAATGAGCTTTTTTCAAACTTCAAACGCGTTTATCTCGAAACCACGTTTTTCGAACTGGCGGCCATGATATCTCCAGTTCAACTGAACCGATTTTCATGAAACAAAGTGGAGTCGACGCAGAATTGTCACCATTCTCGGGTGACGGAACAGATTTTTTTTTAAATTTTTTTTTCTATTTTTTTTTTACACTAAACTACAAAAAAAAAGCCCAAAATCGAAATTTTTTTTTTGAATGGCCGCCATTTTGTTTAAAAAAATTTTTTAAAAAATCTGTTCCGTCACCCGAAAATGACATCAATTCTGATTAAAACTCCGTTTTTATTTTTCATTTCGGACGCTCTGGAGACCCTGAATCGTGGCCGCCAGGACGACACCTTTTTTTTCGACCACCAAGTTTGAAGTCTCATTACTCTTTGAACAACCCTCGTATCGAGGCAAGAACAACTTTTTTAGTTACTTTGAACATTTTTGATTACAATAAACAAAAAAAGTTTTCAATTATTCTTTGCGTTTTCAAATAAGAATTTTTTTAAAAAGGGTCCAAAAAACGGCTTTTGAATGAGAAGACCCCCTTAAGGGGATATACATTTAGGTAATCACTTGGGTAAATCTTTCTTTATCTGAATTTTACAGAGAATTAAAAATGTTGAAGATCTTAAATTTTCCACTATTCAATGAAAGACGGTTATACTTTCTTCTTATTTATATTTAATGCAGCTTCCCTAATCATTTTTGTGACTCGGTTTAAACCCACAAATTTCAATAGATCCCCTCATTATCTGAACAACTTTGATTGGATTATTTTGAATATTTTTCTTTGCCCGCTTTTTCTCGTTTGATTTACCTGTGAAGCTAGCTCCAGCAATCTCATCTTAAACTTTTCTCTCCTGCATCCATTAAACTTGGCCCCTCATCGGCATTCATCGATCCCCCTCTATTTGCCCGATTTCCATTCGAGTTCAATTTGAAGTGCACAACTTGTGCAAAATATATGTATATACATACATTTAAAAAAGAAACAAGATATAAGTAAAAATAAAAAAATAAATAAATAAAGATAAATAAAGGCAGGCAGCAGCGAATGTGCAGGTAAAATCCAGAAAAATTCTGTGTGCAGTTTTGTTCTTTATTTTGCTGCAGGTTCGTCGTAAAGAGCTCCAACGCAATAAATATTTTTGTGTTCTCCTGGCGATATATGTTATGTCAAGTGTTTTCCGTGTTTTAATCACTTCTATGGGCGAGGAAAAATAGTTTCTGTTTATAGTTTTCAGTGACGGTTTTCTTTTTGTTGCCTAATAGCATTGAACTTGTTTTGTGATTTGGTTTGGTCCACTCTTGATCTATTGGACTGGTTGGGTGACGAGAGAATATATAGCTATAGCCATTGCCATTTGGAGCAGACGCGCTGCTGCGAACGGTTCATTAAGCAATTTTCTATGGCATTTCCGTGCTATGTGCGCTTTTCATCATCATTGCAACGGAGATCATGATCAATTCTTGAGCATTGCATTGCATTATAACGGCACCTGCATTTCCAACTTTCCTTACCTGGCGGAAAAAACAAACTCCCTCCTCCTCATCATCAGCAGCAACCAGATTCTGTTCTGTTCTCCCCGGTTTTGTGTCATTAAGGCCTCTACTCTTCACCAGTGATATTGAACACTGCAAATTATGCGAAATTATAAGAAATCAGTGTGAATGGGTGGACACTTACAGTGATCACTAGGCAATTGGAAATAATTAGATAGGATATTTGAATCATTTGGAATTGAAAATTACATATTTTAGTGCTGTAAGGAAAATAGTTTACTAGGAAGTTCGGGTATTTTATTTTTTTTAATATTTTTACGAAAGAAGTATTTTAGAAGATTTAAAAATATGCTGAAATTCTTAGCGAGGACTTATTATTTATTTTAATTTGAGGACAAATTATATATTATACTTAATTCAAGCTACATACCAAATTTCAATTTAAATGGAAACATTTTAAGGTTTCAAAAGAGATTTGTAAGGCGGAGCGTGCTGCAGAAAAGTATGCAATACTTGTTGCGAACTAAGTGAAGGACTTCTGTAATTCATGAATGTTTAAACTTTAAAGTAACATTTTTTTCAAAAAATGCTCACAAATAATATAATTATTGACAAACACTCCTTTATTTATCGTAAAATATCACCAAATATCAATTGTGTCAAGTAATTTCTAAGGTAAAGCATTATCATTTGCTCTACCCATTAAAAGATAATTGTCTACTGCCCTCAATGAGTAGAATAAAGGTCAGACTTATTTTTAATAGCTTTATGTTTTGTACGTGAGCCCATTAATGGGTTAATTAGTCTGCAACTAGAAAATTACAAACTAAAAACTGTTTGGCATTGACTTGTTGCGTATATCTCCGTGGCCATCTCTCCCTCTCTCTGGCGCTCTTTAAGCTTTGACAAACTTGAGCGACCTTTCCCTTTTCAGCAAATGCAGTAACTGTTGTTGCTCGTTCTTTGCCTTTCCTCTTGCATTGCGAACACCCACACAGTTGTACTCGCTCTGTACACACATGCACTGAAAGAAATTGTGAATGAGTGCAGTGAATGAGTCATTTCCGACGTGATAAATAATATATATTCTTGATTAGCAACAACAGCCGAATTCAAACTAAATTTGGAAAGAATTTAAAATGAATAAAAAACTTGGTAGAGATAATTAAATAAATTTTAAATTATTAGCAAGCAAGAACCCCACAAAGTAATATCTCCCTTCAAAACACATTTAAAATTGTATAGGGCTTAAGAATAAGAATTATGTTCAGTGTACTGCAATTGCTATCGGTAGACACGATCGTTCGATCGTTGTCGTTGTTGTTGCAGCCAGCGTTGCTGTTGTTGCCCGGCAGCAGCAGCAACAACTTTTGGCGCAGCAGCGGCAACTTCCAACTTGAAGCTGGCTTTTTTCCATTCCGCTCTGTTCACAGTTTTCAGTTGGGATTTCAGTCTTTTGTTTGCCCTGCTCTCTAGCGGTTCGTCGTCGTCGGCCTTCCGATTGGAAATCATCGTTGCAATTGGTTAGAGTGTGTTCGGTTCTCTGCACCGCTGTTCTGATCAGATCTGAGTTTCCGCTCCAACCGCGTGTGTTGTTTTCGGAGAGTCTGTATGTGTGTGTTTATTGTTGTTTTTGTTGTGCCGTAAACAAGTTTAGCAATGCGTTTCAAATCTGCGCCGATTGTTTCGTTTATTGTCATGCTCGATTTACTCACATAGGAGTTGCGGCAACTAAACGTAAAATAAAACATAAGCAAGAAAAAAAGAACAAACTAATTTGTAATTTATGAAATATTTGAAAGGCAAAGTCTGAATTTACAAGCTGCAATCAGAAATAATATATATAAAACCGGAAAATAATTGTTGAATGGAAAAGGTGGCACTAAATGGTGAAATATAAAAAATTTCTAAGAATTTAGCCGCTTTGCTTAGGTAAATATTTAAATTTAATTAGATATAAATTGAAAGCAAATATGCAAGTTTAAAGAACCGCAAATGTTGACAATTTGCAGAAATAATTATCAAACTACTAATTGAAAGAATCAATTTTGAATCATATTCATTCATTATAATTCAAGTAAATAATCAACTTAGTCAGGAAAACACAACATTTAATTTATTTTAAATTAAATCCGGCTTACCTAAAAATTTAATTCAATTTAAAACAAAAGCAATAGGGCCTCCTCTGCGTATGTATGTGTTATGATTTTTTAATATAAACGTAGTAAATATAAAAATATAAATTGTAATGATCTCTTCTTCAATTTAAAATTTATAAATCTTCAAAATATAAAAAACAATTCTTAAAGTGTTAATTTCTGTTTGTGAAAAGCTAATAAGAGAATCAAAAAATTGAGTGCGACAGATTCCCCCTCCCCCCTGTCGCTCGTAAGCCCCAACCAAACGGTAAAATTGAAAGCTCTAATTTCGGAATTTTCGGATCTACACTTGACCGACAAAGTGCGAGGGAGAGAAACAGGGCGGCGCTGCTAAGCCGGCTGACCTGCTCTGTCACTCTTTCGATCGCCCCCTTTCCGCCCCCTCGATCGCCCTCTCTGTGGCTCTCTCGCCCACTTGTTGTTATTTTTAGCCGGCGGCGCGGCGGCAGCTTATCAAAAGTTGTTATTATTTTTAGCCTAAGCTACTTTAAATATAAATGGACAGACACACACGTTCCTCAAGTGCGTTTTATTTCAGACTTATTGCGCGAATTTGTTTTAATTTAATTCAATGTGCGGCGAGCGTAAGAATTGCGTGCTTTTTTTCCATTCCAATTTGAACTCTTGAGTGAAAACGGAACGGGAAGAAGGAGAACGAGTGGGGGATTGAAAGAGATTGGGAGAGAGAGATATAACAGAGATGGAGTCACCTGCCGGCCTTTGTTGTTGTTACGTTCTTGCTTTGGGGACGCATATTGTTGGTTTTGTTATTGCTTTTGGAGCATTGAGGCGTGCGTTTTGTTTGCACGCCCTTTGTTTATTGTTATTGTTGTTTCTACTGCCATTGTTAGTGTGTGTATATTTTGTTTTGTTATTTGTGTTGCCTTTGTTGTTGTTGCCATGGCAATGGCAACTTTTTCAACTGCATTTTACGCCGATTGCAATTTAATTTTCGAAAGTTTTTTGGATTTTTCGGTTGATTTCATTTCAACTTTTCCGATTAGAAAAATTGGGGCTATTCTGGGAAGTGAAAAGAAGCCAGAGGCTTTTAGTTTTATATAAAAATGTATCAAGTATTTACCAATATTTTTCTCTGAATACAATTGAATGATTTGGGTTCCATTTTATATTGAATTTAGTTCGTGGAAAATATGCTTTAATAAATTTCATAAAAATTTCTTTTGTCAGAAATGGAACCAGATTTATTCCCTGAATTTTTAGGACATTCTCTGCCGAAATTGCATGCATTTTAAGCTTAATAAAACCTTATCTTCTCAGTATTCATAAAATTTATACCGAAAACCTTCTTTTTGAATGCAATTTTCCATTTGGCTGCAATTTACATTGTTTGCATTGCACAATGTCCAATTGCAAATCAAATTTTCCGCAGCGATTTTCCAAAAATTGCTCTCATTATTCGCCATCATTAGAATTTATTCTCATTCCATTGCAAAATGAAAGGAATTTGTTGCTGGGTTCGGTGGTTGTTGCGGCTTCCTTTTTTTTTTTTTTTTTTTGGCAGACTTTCAACTGCAATTTGCGTGGCCCCTGAGCGCGTTAATTGTTCATTGGGCTTTTAAGCAAAAAACGCAGCACAAAATACAGTTTTGTGCAGCCATCAGCGAAATGCCATAAAATTTTACTGCCGCAGTGCATAGATAGATGGATGTATCTTTCTATCTATACGTATTCGTATCTAACTGTGGTAGCTTTTGGAAACGCAGCACTGCTCTGCTTAATTATTCCAAGCCACAGCCAAGTCAAAAATTAACCGTAATACATTTAATTTTCATTTATTTAATTACAGTACTCTTTTCTGGTCACTCTTATACTTGTTGTGTGTGTGTGTGTAATTAGGAAATGTGGTTCCACTTGTCCGGGTTTTCCACTTAAGTTTTCCTTTGACAAAATGCGAACTCTGACTTTTACAAGAGTTTGTTTAGTTAAAGTTTCTACGAGTTATGTATGGGGTAAAAAAACCTCGATATTTTCTTTGTTATTTTTGTTAAGTCATTGAAAACTGAAAACAGTTGAAATATTTACACTATTAATAAAATCTACTCTCATTTCTTGGTGTAATTTAAATCTTGTAAAACTCATTATCTAGACTTCATTAAAATTATAAATAATTACTATACTATGAAAACGCGGTTCCACTGGTGGTTGTCTGGGGTTTTCCTTAAGTTTCTCGCTTGACAATATGCGACCTTTTACTTTCGTTTCTGGCCAGGGCCAAAACCAAAAGTTTCTGGTAACAATTGCAGCGCCACAAAGGTCAACCGACTTGTTTCCCCAACAGAAATGTTCTTCTTGACTTTCAGCGTTTTGACTGGGGTTATCTTTCTCTCTGCCGGAGAACAACCTTCAAGTCTGGAAGAAGAGTACCACTCCCCCCCACGCCCACTTTATCTTGGCTTTTCCATTGCCAAGACAACGTTTGCTTACGTTCCCACCCTCACAACTTGCCACCCATCGCCTGCTTTTATGACAAACAAAAATTTATTCGTTTTTATTCCTTCGCTTACGCTTAATAAATCTCTTTCTTCTGCGATTTTTCCACCCCGTCTTAATTGCGGAATTTCCCTGTCGCCATCCATATCAGCCTTGGCATAAGTTAGAATGATTCATATAACAATTTGGGTGTTTAGTGATTTATGCGGTGACAACGTGGCGTATGAGTAATGCCTCAGTAAGGATATTACACAGATTGACATACTGTCAGCCCTGGACGGACGGATGGATGGATGGATGGATGGGAAAGGTTAAAAGTCAACAAAATGCCGGTAGTTCACTTTCATTGATTAATTTTCAATTGCATTAAAATTTAAAGCCAATTTCGAAAGCGTGCTTCCTTTTACCAACCACTTTGTACGTATTAATTCGATCGATAAATCCGTAAATAGCATTTACAAAACGCGCGACTTTTCAACGTCAGCGAATGGTGAAATACCCCACCTCCACTCTTATGTAAAACTGTCGCCTCAGTGAGTGTGTCTTCCTTCCGTTAGAGCTTCCTTTTCTCCTCCTTTAACTTCCTGTGAGCTGTCAGTTCAATTGACTGACGAGAGCCCAATGCCACCCACCAACGCCCATCGGCCATAGCCCGGCGTCACACAGTACTTGTAGCAAATGTCAGGACTGCGTCAGTGGAATCTTCAGAATTGTCCTTGAACTTGGGCAAAAATCAGGAATGTGCTTTAAAATTTAATTAAATATTATCGATGGATATTGAAATTCATATATATATCAATATAGATATATTTCATTCCTAACATTAGTGTATCTCTTTTTAAAGTGTCAATGAAAACATAGTAGCTATAGTCAATTTATTGTTAGCAAATTAAGTTAAAGGACATTTTTCACTGTGCTGTCCTTCGAGCTGTTGTTATTTAGACCCTGTCTGTCAATAATACACACAGCAAGTTCAAGCCCTTACATCTATTAAGTAAACAAACAGACAAAGCAAGTAAATATGGGGGAAAATATAGGATAAATGTGCCATAAGCACTTTGGGGGCCTATCCAGGACTGATGAAGCAGGACACAGAGGGCCGAAAATGGGATCGACGGCTTTCAGGTGACAGAGCTTCAGTCCGAGACAGCAAACCGAATTTCGTTGACAGCCATTTTTGGGGAGCGTTTTTCGGGCAGACAGAGAGACTTTTTGGGTGCACTCAACCATGGCGCTTGCAACAACACCGCCGACGACGACACACCAGGCTTTTGTCAATGTGGCATCGAAAGATACGATACGATTCGACTGCGAAAAAGATACTTTTCAGCTTGGTCTGCTCTTTGTGGCCTCATCATTTGTGATGACTGACTGACTGAGGTGGGATGGAGATACAATTTTTGACAGCTCCCTTTCCCTCGGCAAAGTCAGGCTTCATCGTTGGGGGGGTGAAAAGGGAAAAGCCGACAAGGCTAGGGGTTGTTAATGAGCTTTTCTTTGACAGCCGAATGAATGGGGTTCGAAAAACGGAATGGGATTACAAATTGATGAAAGCTGAGGCTGATGATGGGTTCTATGTATGATTGAGTGATGATGAAGGGTGACAGCGTCACATGGGTAAAGAATCAAGTGACAATGAACACGGTAATGCGTAATTTAATTTTACTGTCATTTCAGGCACTTCAAGGCACATATACATGTATACGATAACCGCATTTGGATTACCATTCGTTTTTGGCGCCTCTAAAAGCGTTATAAACTTGGTCGGAAAGAATGCCATTATTTGCTTTTAAAGCTCGCCGGCTCACAGGCACTTAGCAATAATTGAATTCCATAGCTGCACTTCCTCTTGCCTGCATATTTTCACTGCCCTACCAAAACTATTTGGCACACTAAACCCAGGGGGTGTCGCCCCACATCCATTCCCCCGCAAAACCCTGCCAAGCATCCCCTTAAAGTGCATTGCTGCATAACTTTCATATTGCATTCGGCGCCCCCTCCTTTGGAACTTTGGAACAGTTGGCAAAACTTTTAGCTCAATATGCGACATTGGACGTCAAAAATTGCCCATGCAGACAGCCAACGGGGGAAGTTAATAGTAATGATTAGGGATGGCATAAATATTATATAGATAACTAAAACTATTTTTCATATATTTTAAATTTTATCGATATTTATCGAAATTGTAATAAATTTTTAAGATTGTAAAATTATCGATATTTTCGATAGTTCAAAAATAAGCCAATTGACTTATTTTCCTTTTATTAGCTATAAGAAATTATTACATTTCCTAAAAATTATATATCGATAGTTCGAAAAAAGTTGTATAGTCCCTTTTTAATATTTGATGTTTGAAAAAAAAAGCAAAAGGGCAGGGCCGTCTATTTACCATAAATCTCTTTATAAAAAACATACCTAGTGTTAATGGTGATGGCTTTTTCACATTTTCCCGGAAAAAACCCGAGGTCATGCTACATGAAAAAACCTCCATCAATAACAACAATAACCACTCGACTGAAAAAAAATAGTGCAAAAATGACCAGGTCGTTTTTCTTCGCCTGCTTCGGCCAGTAGTTCACCTATTTGCCTAATTTTTCATCCCATATTCAACGAGTTTTTCCAAGATTAAACATAATTACAGTGTGAATTATGGCAGCATCAATACCCATTTACATTTCTCTCTTTTTTTCTCTCTCTCGCTGGCAAATTATTCATATTTGTTATTTCTTGTTGTCCGGGGATGATGATATCTTTTTCTTTTTGCTGTCTGGTTCAAATTTGATTATTATGTCACGCCTTGTTAATTAATTTATAAACAATCTCTTTGGAGCCACATCTTCATCTTGCCTTTTCATTATGCATTTGCATTTGCCTTCCAATCTCCACTCACAATTATTCAAGCATAATGAAATGGAGTTGCATTTGAAAAATTAGCATATTCCTCGTATTTTTTTCCGTCCATCCTCAGTTTCTGTTTTTTGTTTCCTCTTTTTCATGTTGGCTGGTTGCATAACAATTTGATTTCAGATTTGTGTTTTTTAACGCTTCGTAATTGGTACAATTTGCATTTAAATTTTACTTTATTGATCAATCAATTATGCACGTGGTGTTCCGTTTATGGAAAAGTGTTCAATTCGCACTGTTTCTAATTGACAATCTCGATGGGTTTTTATTATCATCGGCGACTCTCTTCAAATTTATGCACAACGGTCGTGGGAAAATGTTAAAGAAAATGGAACTGGCACCCCAAAGATAACACGACTTGGAGCTCCAGCTCACCCCGACGATGACATCATCCAGGCGGGTCTGCGGTGGCTGCATCATCACAAGTCAATTATCGTGTTATTTAGCAGCACTCTAATTCAATTTGCAAACAATCAAATTTGATTTTCGCATCTCAGTGATCATTTTCCCAGGGCAACCGGCTGTGCCAATTGCAACAGATTTGCTTGCATTCATAAATAACTTTTTTGTACAGTTTAATACACTTAAAAACCAATAAACGTTTTGGTTTTCAGGGATATCAGGAGGTTCTGAATTAAAAGAGTTATTTTTTAGGTAAAATAAAATATTCTGTATATTTATATATCGATGGGTTAGCCGTTTTTAAGTTTCAAACGATAAAAAGATATAAATAATTAATTTTTAACGTTTTTATAGATGAATATAGATTAATAATTATACTATTTCATAAATTATCATTTACATTACCTGGACTTATATTTTATATAATTTAAAAATTTCTCTTGAAATATAAATCATTTTTTAAAACACTTTTTAAATTAAACAACGCGATTTGCCATCAATTATAATGATTTCATTCACGATTTTCCAGCTGATAAAATTCGCCTGAGATTTTTGTTATTTCAGCAGTTAATTTGCTACAAACCCCGCTGAACTTGTGGCCCTAAACATCAGGCCACTAACGACATTATTGCACAATGCCGAGTCATCACAAAATGCACTTCTCGCTCTCCCATTTCTGTCACCTTCAAGGGCCACGTAATTTGCAACGTGCATATTGACGCTGAAATTTCAATTGAAAGCAACAAAAGACAGCTCACAATCGGGAGGGGAGAAAAACGCATAGAAATGGGAAAAAAAAAGAAAAATAAAAAAGAAATAATATAACGAAAAATGGTGATGAGAAATATAAACAAAATACAAAAAGATAAAGGCAAACTTGACCCTAATACTCGAAACGTTGCAAAAAAAGCAAAACAAAAAAATAGCAATAATAAAGGAAAATGTGAGGCAACAAAGCGCCTTTTTAGATAAGGCTTTTAGTGTTTTCCGCAAAGGTGGGCAACGCCAATTTCATGGATAAATAAACTAAACCAATAATGACATCATTAGTTGTTCGGGAACCTTAGTCATCTTATAGCACTTTGCATGTCAAGAGGGGTTTTCTTCTTATACCATATCCTAATTCCTAATTAATATGTTCCATTTATCCCCAACAAACATCTGTATGTTAATTTCCTGCATTCTCTACAATGATTTATTATTTATTCAACACGCTCTTTGGCTTATGCAAAATACATTTACCACTGCCGCCTACAAAATAGCTTAATCCCTCGACTTGCAAAAAAACAAAATTGTTTTAAAATGAAAAAGTACCACAATTTATTTCCGGCGCCCACAGCAAAAATTACATTGACCAAAAAAAATATATAAATATTTTTACTTGGTTTACGCTCTGCTGCGGAGTTAAACCAAAAAAGACAGTCTGTGGGTTCTCTTTGCTGGGTTTTTACTGTGTGAAAAGTCAACAATTGCTCGTCAGTCTCTGCGTCAACGGATAACCACATGGCATCCACGTCATTATCATCCTCATCAGCATCAACTGCGGCCTGAAGTTATCAGTGGAAGTGATTTCCCTTATCTGTCGAGGTCACAGAAAAAATATATATTGAATTCTAGCCAAGAGTTCATTAACTAGCTACAGTTTTAATTAAGGAAAATTACTATGCAGTTTAGTTGAAGATGCTAAGGATATTAAGAACATCAGGTGTTTGTGAATAAAATTAATATTTCACTTTTTTTTAAATTCTAGAAAATGTAAAATATAGTTTTTTAACAGAAATTTATGTATACCAATGAGATATTTATATTTAAAATTAAATAGATTTAGTATTTATCTTTAAGAAAACCCTTTTACACTTATTTTTCCCTGTCCATCATTCAAATGAAACCAATTATTTAGTAATTAAAGCTACGCAGCTCTAAATTAACACCAAGTTGCAATTTCTAGACATTTTTCTCGCCGACTTTTCCTCGATATCCTGTTCTGTGTTGTCTGTTCTAGAAAGTGCTTCATCTATTGCTCTTTTCCCTCGAGCCATGCGCCGCAAATTAAATATAATTTAATTGTGATTAAATGGCGCTGCGCAATTATGCTTTAACATTGTTGATCAAGTTATATTTCTTTTCCCCAAGTTGCAAGTTTTTACCCCTTTTTAGCCCGCTCTTTTCCCCGTTTTTTCTTCGTTTTTCTCCTCCTTGGCTAATTTACTTTTGCACTTCATGCCTGTCATGGCAACAGTCGCTTTGTGTCGGTTTAAGTGCACCTTCTCCTCCGCCTCCGGATCTCCGGATGTCAGTGTCTCCATGAAACGCACTGTACATAGTATATAGTAGTGTTGGTACATAAAGCACAATCTCATTGCTCATTCTTGTTCTGGTTTAATTGTCAGCGCTAATTGCGCCAAAGTGCGAACAAGACGGGCATTTGCAGTGACAGCTTAGACTGATGGCCAAGATATAGTATGTACATATATGTATCGATATGGCCGATAGGATTTGATGGCCAACAAGTGGTGCTGCTTGATGATGGCTAAGGCGAGTGTGATTCGAGATTGTTTGTCCTCCGGGCATCAGGCTCTCATACTCTCATACTGCATCCGGCCTTGGTAGCGCAAAAATGTTGTTATCACAGCTGTCCCACCTGCGACCTTGTGCCCACTTTCCACGAAAAACCAATCAGGCCTCCCGTCTGCAGTGAAAAAAATCCTTATTTTACTAGAATTCTTTAAGGAAATATATTTTTTAGCGTGATATTTTGAGGAATATCAAGGCTATAAACCTTGTAAGCCTTCTTATTTTGCTTAACTTTACATATCTAATATTTTGGATATTTTCTCCCAGTGTCCTTGCATCCTGTCGTTGGCTTCAGCATCATGAACGCCTCTTAAACTGGTTAAATGGGCGTAGCAAATATTGACATGGTTTTTTGAAGCCTCCTTCTTCTTCTCTTTAAGTAAAAGTAGGTTGCTGTGGTCAGGTGGCAGTTTTCAGTTGTCAGTTTTCAGGTGTGTGTATAAGTGTGTGCTCGATAGCTAATCCACTTTCATGGCTAAATAATGCGTTCTGTGGCTGCCCAACTAAATGCTTTCCAGTTCTTTGCACTTCTGCCAAGGGTGAAGGGACCACGAAGCCAATAATGATGGATGAAAAGGTCGATAAACCAAAAAGCAAACACTTTTATGGTTTGTTTGGTCTCGTCTTGCGTCTTATATGAAAGAAAAAAGCTAGGCAGAAAAGGTCAAGATAAATTCCAACTCAATTTGAAGGGTAGTTTCGTTAGAATAAATTCTTATCTAAGACTCTCAATTTGTGTATTCAATTTGGCAAAGTGTTTGCTCTTTGACACGTTCTTTAAGGGCCAAAACTTTTTTGCCTCTGTCTTTTCTTTTAGCTTTGACTATAACTCCTCTTGACATCACTTGACTTATAGAACAAACAGACCAGAAACCCGTATGCGTGATGCATTATTCAATTATGCGAGTGCGTTTCGCTTGGGCATCAATCATACGACACGTATCCTGCATATTAATAATTCACATTATTGGCATAAATCATGGGGATGTGGTCATGATATATTGTATGAAAAATCTCTGGGACTGTCGCTCATTTAACTGACATAGCAGACTGCTCAACTTCCAGGCTGCGGGTGGAGTAATCGCAGAATTAATAATTAATTAATTAACTGAACGGGCCAGCGGTTGGAGCGCGTGCAAATAACAAGAGAGTCGCATGTTTAATTTCCCACTACTACTACTACTACTTAAGAGCAGCAGCCATTTCCCCGCGCTTTTCCGCTTGTGTTTACATCATAAATGTTCAACAACAGTGCGAGATAACGAGACAACAAAAAAAGAAAACAACTTGCCGCATTTGGCCATGACTGGGTGACTGCGAGTTCAATATATTAACCATATAAACAATAGCAGTAAAAATAGTAGGAATGAACAGGAAAATATATTTTACAGGATTAAATATTTATATGGTTTATATTATAAGTTTTTCGCCTATTAATTTTTTGTTATTTTTGAGACAATAAATATTTTCATAATATTTTTATTATGAGATACAAAGACAACTATTTTTTCTGCCGCTGCTGTTAAAAAGTATTTATAAATACACGCTGTAGCGGGTGTAATAACACAACACAAAATAATAATGACGAAGAGTGCAACTCATTACGGAAATATATGGCGGGCAAGAACCTGAACCTGAACCGAGCACATTGCGTGGGCAGAGATCAGATAAATGTGGCTTTACTATCAGAGATCTCGCTACGTATGGCCCGACAAAATGCGAATTGAAAAACATAATAGTTTTGCTTAATATAAATCAAGATGCAACCGATGCCAGGTGGCGCTTTCTGGTTTCAATTTGTCGCGGCTTAAGTGGCAGGAAGTTTTCTCGCTGCCTTTCACTCTCTTCTCTCTTTTGTCAAATGAACCAAATTGACACCCACAGCGGAAGTTGTTCTGTTTTGACTCGCAAAAAGCAAAACTCAATTAGATAGTGAGTCTGCGATGCGATATCGCCGAAGATTGACACTGACAAGGGAGCGCGGGAGGTGGGAATGGGAATGAGAGATGGTACCGATAAATGGATATTCCTTCGATACTTTCGATTACAAATAATTTTAACAGAAATAGTATAAGTCGTATATAATTGTATGGATTTTTTTGTGATATATATTTAAATAAATATTAAAATCGCTGATTACATTTCGATATATTTGCCACGATTTTATCGATAAAAATCTGCAATTTATAATTAGATTTTAGAAATATCGATATCATAGTCATACAAAATTCATCAATATCGTTTTAATATTTCCTATTTCCAAATACGATGTTGTCACATATCGATATATCTCACGTTCAACTCTGAAATATCGACAAAATAGGCTTTTTTCACACAATATTACTGTTTGTTATCAATTTCTTTCTATATTTTTCGTAGACTTGTTCTCCAAGCTATATTATAGAATATTTAATCACGATCCTCTCTAGTGAGATTAAGATTCTGATATTCCGATTTAAATACGATTCTGTAGTGTGGGAGAGGGTATGTGAGGTCACGTCACTCCATGTTGACCCCAAAGGCACGTGCCTGAACTACGAGATTGCGCATACGCCTCGTTGCCCGTTTTAGTAGTTTCGCCTTGGCTCTTGCCATCAAAATTGATATAATAATTGTGAAAATCCTCCGCTCCGAGGGAAGTTGCCCTCGCAAACATGCAAATATCGAGGGGGAGCAAAGGGAGGCCAAAGTTCAAGCGCAAAACCGCTTGACATTTACCATATGCTGTATACCACACACACGCACAAAGGTCCCCACAAATAAAATAGGAAAAAAAAACTGGCATAAATACTGCTAAACGTCCCGTGTCACAGAGGTTAAAAAGCGAGGTTTGGCCAAAAGTAAAAGTTTTCTATGCAACTTTTTCACTGCACGAAAATTTAAACGTTAAATAAAAATTGAATGCGGTTATTTCTTTCTAGAAACTCTTATTTACTATTTATAACAAATACCTATATTTTTTGCCAGTGTACACTAAACATAAATATATTTTTCGGTGACATTTTTGGTGATAATAGAGCCTGCATCGTTTTTGGAATATTAAGTATACGCCCGATCGTCCGCAAACAGGTGGCCGGGCAACTGACCAATGCCAGTGGGGGCTGTCGATACGATGGAGAAGGAGGAGTAGCATTTGGATCCTCCTCCTATAGCTGGGCCACTGGATGGCCAATTATGGCACGCACTCATTAGTGCATCCCCCAAGTACCCGCATCCCGGACTGCGTTTACCGTTGGGCAACCTCGTAAACCAGATAATGCCGGTGCCGCAATTCTGTTTCTGCTTCTGTCTGTTTCTGGCTTTGGCTTTGGCTCTGGCTCTCCTGCCGTTTAATGAGCTTTGTTGCTAGCTGTTGTTGTTGTTGCTATTTTAGCCGACATGTGGAGCAGCACATAGCCCGTTTCGTTCCCCATACCCCATTCCCATTCGCAAATCCCCATCACATCCCATCCCATTCCATCCCAAATCCCCGCCAGGTTTTCCACCCAATTGCTGGTGTCTGTGTGTGTACAGCTCGGTGACATGCTCCGCCATCTGCAGTTGGTGTGGTTGCGATTTTTCAGAATTTAACCATGGCATAGGTTGTGTTTTTTGTAACTCTAAATGGGGTTTTTCTTTTTGTTTAATGAATTTTATGTGAACTTCAAATGAGATAAAGAGAGGAATCCAAGGACCAAATCATAATTCGATAAATAACAAACTTCTTTTCAACGATTTCAATATGACGATTTTAATTATATACAAATCAGGCGACTATACCAACTATATATATTTTATTTAAATATTTTTAAATAAGCCTTAACTCCAATATTTCCACTGTGCCACATTTTTTAAGTGACCCATCGATCTGCTGCTGCTTCTGCTTCTCAACACTCAACACTTAAAACAGGCATCTTAACAGCTGAGCAGCACAACCTTATATTTCCCCCCTTTTTTCTGGCAGAGTTTTCCCCTACAATTTTCATCTCCATTTCCATTTCATCTCGAGCAGCAGCAGCAGCAGCGTCGGCATCTCCGGCATCTTCAGCTTTTCACGCCTTGTGGCAGTTACCGTTGCAGCAGCAGCACGTTTTTCGTTTTGTTTTGGCTATTTTGTTTTGATTTCGCTGCTTCTAGCCGCCGACACAAGCACACTTAAAACACACACACACACGCGAGAGCCGCGATACACACAGATACTGACGAACACAAATGCAAACGGCGCACACACAGATACTCGCTCGGTTTTTGTTTTAATTCTTTTGCTTCGCCGAGTAAAAGATAAAGAATGAAAATATACAACGAATGCGACGAACTCAGCGACGCCGCTGCTGCCTGCTTGCTGAGTTCTAGATACTTTTGTCTAGCGCTCGTCGCTCAGTCGCAAAAACGTTTAGCGCCGAGACGGACGGAAAACGCTTGGGAAATTACTAAAAAAAATTCTACAAAATATAAATAAAAGGAATAAAAGCGTAGCAAAAATACGGGAAATTGTGAAACAGAAACAACAGAAGACAGAAGACGACACGACGTCCATCGAGTGTCTCTTGTTGTAAAGTTGACGCGAGTGAAAAGCGCTTTTCTATTTTCGCCTCAAGTGCAGCGGCAGCATCAGCAGCCAGCCAGCCTCCTCTGCAGAAATCTTGCCCAAAAAAATCCACACTGCAAGACGGGGGAAACAAAAATTAAGCACTTGGCGCGTGTGTCTGTCTTACTTTCTAAAATAAAATAAAAATAAAGTAAAATAAGAAAATCCGCACGCAAAATCGTCGAGAAATAGAAGCCAATTCGGGCCGCGTTTTTAGGCGTGCCAATTTTAGTCAGGCTTCTCTTTATTTTTTTGTGCTTCTGTAACGACAAAAAAATGCTGGCCCTCAAGGAGTGCCTAATACGCGAGGGTGTCCTCAACTTGGACAGTCCTGATAAATATCCCCGGCCATATTATCTGAACGGCAGCAGGAGCATCGGCAATATGGATATTCACCGATATCGCAGTTAGTATCTATGGCATGCCTTTGATAGCTGATATCTTTCAGATATGCAGTGTTTGTGTGTGTTTTTGTTCAGATAGTTTTGCAAGGGGGAAAACAAGCGAAAGAAGTGAATACTAACAACGTGTAATTATTTTTGTAGCTCTAGGCTCTGAACTTGATAAAGGGAATTACATTTTTGAATCAGACTAATCAAAAATTGTATAAATATTTCGAAAAATAGCATAGTAAACAGATTTTCAATTTCACTGTCTCTTAATCTACTTGTCTACTTTATTGTTATATTTTTAGAAGAGTAAATCTGTATGTGTAAACTGCGCAATGTAATTATTTACAATTGTAAATAAGTAAATAAAGATTGGCAGATAATCTCTACAGGAATTTAGTGCCAGCTGAATCATGCTTTCATTAATCATTTACCCAATGCGTGGATTAATTTATTATATGCCCCTTATATAATCTCATTGTCAAGTACCCACATTATTCCTATTTATTGCTTAATCTGGAAAAGGTTTGGCAGCTGAAATTCTGTAAAATCTGCATGTACATTTCCCCTTAATTTCCGCTAAATTTGATCCTACTTTTTCCCAGTACATTCATCGATTTAGCACCTGGTAGACTCTGGCCCCCAAAGAATTACTTTTCATGACGATTTGTTATTTTTAAACGATGGCGTCGTCCGGCCGAACAGTTGTCCGGCTATCTTGGCAATTTCCTATATAAATATACACTTTTTTTCCAATGGATTATTGTTTAATAACTGTTAATGATTTGTATTGCCAACAAAAAAGGTGTTGTTGGGGGTATTGTTTGTCGTTTTTTTTTTTGTATTTCTTCTATGTTTTGTTTTAAAGTTTTGTGATAAAAAGCAGAGAGACAAGTTAACCGAACCCGGACCCCCGAAAAAAAAAGATTGTGTCATTTGTCTACAAAGATAGAGAGATTGTTTGTGTTCGGTGTTCCTTTGTTTTTAACTCGAATGTTGTTAGTAGGGGACCCTGCTTTTATTTCATTTTGATTGCTTTCAGATATTTCCCTCGACCAAGTCTTGATGTATGGCCATTTTATTTCATTTGTTAAGGGCTTAAGTGCCAAAGCGACCAGCGCCAACCTGCTTTATAAAGTTGTTCATTCCCTTCGATCAGAGGTCATTTGTGTACGACGACCTGTTATCCAATAAATGGGAAGAGAACGATAGATACTTTGGCCCCAAAAGCGGATTAAAGCAGTGGTGTCTGCTGCCCCAGCGATGGCTATCAATAAAGTAATTTACTTTTGGTGGAATTAATTTGTATTTAGGGTGATTTACCTTAAATGATTTATACAGTCGCTTTAACTCGAAGCGAGATTCGATTCGGAGATTGACGGACAGTTGTAATTGATAGAAGTTGGCTTGCCATTTCATGGAAATAATTACATGATTTTGGTGTTAAAATAGTAATCTATACACTTGGGAAATTAATTTGGAAGGTTTTTTATATATATTAAAGTTATTGATAGATTTTAGATGGTATTTTTGAGTATTCTTATAGGAGATGTACGGAAAAGTTTTATATGTTTGATCCTTGTATCTTATTTCCTTTGAAAATTAGTTATTTTTCTTTTATATCTTATAAAATATCCTTTTCCCATGACATTTTCTATCAGTTAATAGTGTCTATATAAGGTAGGATCGTAAACGCATCTATATTTAGATTTCAAATAGTGCTTATCGATATGTCATAAAGCGAACAATGAGTTATCAAGTTTTTCCTGTATATATAGGTACATAAATATACTCGATAATAATCCATTGGCATGACTTTTATTTTCAGCTAAACAGAAGTTAAATAACATTTATTTCAAACCTAGACAAGTACATTTCTCCTACCATCATTAATTTCTCCCTGCTTTTATATTTTATTTATTTAAAAAAGGTTTAGATTTTCAGCTTGAGAGAAAAGTCTTTTATTGAGGAGCCACTCGAATGAATTTTCCCCCATTTTAAGATCCCTCGTTTTATTATCCTCTTGGAGCACTCACTTCCCGCAGACACACACACTCAGACTCATCCCACGCTGCTGCTGATACCCAAGCATCCGATGAACTTTACTTAACCCAATTTCCTCTCGAAGCTCCCACAACCATTGGTCGGTTCTTTTAACTGCTTTTGATTGCCAAACATGAAATTACACAATTTGATGTGCACTTTTCGTCAAGAGTTTCTCGTTTCCACAAGCAGATTCGCCCCGAGAACCTTCTTCATCACAGCGTTGATGATGGCCACTTTATGGCCGATGACGATAAGAGGTTTCGTTCGTTGTGGGTTCTCTCACTCTCTGCTGTTGATAATTAAATGTGTGTTTATTGCATAAAAAAGTAAGACGATTCCGAGGGAAAATTGCGGTGGAGATGGACTACGCTGCGACGTGGGCAGTTTGCCCTTGCATTTAAAAATAATCCCGAACGGTGAGACGTTGCAACATTGCCTGCCTCTGCCTCCGTTCTGTGTTGCAAACTGAAAAACTAAAAAAAAAAAACTGAAAAGCTGAAAAACTGTAAACTGTAAACAACGAAACGGCAGCCACTTTTGTAAAATGCATTTTTGTTTTTTTTTTCTGCTCAATATTGATTCAGGCTTTTTTATTTTTGTTGGTCCTTCACTGCCTTTTTTTTTAGTTTGCAGCCACACACGTATTTATAGGTATGGCTTTTCCTTGTGCACTTGGGAAAATTGACTTTTATTTTAAATTTTTTATTGGGGAATATAGAAATTGAAGAAGGAAATAGAGATTTTTTAGGGCAGCTTATTTACCTCTTAAAATATATTCTTTGGTTGCCACCTACAAGTATATTAAAGCGTATTTTAAATTCCAATTTCTTAGAGTGCACTTTGCTACTATTTTTTTTATTTGCTTGGTTGTGCCTCCGAATGGGATTGCCTTGACAATATGATATTTTGTGCTGCAAGTTTAAGCCTTGCCCTCTACACTCGCCTCTCCCTTTATTAATTATGCAACCTGGGGGACTGCGGCACAAGACGCAAAACGCAAGACAACAGCCAATCGATCAATCAGCTTCGCTGCTGCCACAACCACACACAGAAGTGCAAAAGTACAAAAAAGTACAGAAGCGTTTGGTAACTCAACGCAGCGAAGCCGCAAAAATGTTGACAGCAGCCGCACAGTTGTTGCTTTGGCTTTTAAGTTTTAGGTGCTTTTTGTAATTTTTATTATGACTGTGAACAAACTCCCTGGCCGGCTCCGCAGCTGGTTTGCACTCTTAATAATTAGTTAAAGTTAAAGAAAATCGAAGCGACTGGCCTAAAAGCTGTTTCGCGAATAGCCCAGAAGGCACGATGCCAAGATACAAAATTGTATTTGGTAATTTCGCTGGGTTTATTTATTTTTCTGGTTTGGATTTTGGCATGCAACCGGCATTGGAGAAAATCCCACGCTGGCAATTTGCCTTCTTGCATGATTTTCAATTTGTTTATGGCCAGATTTAGCCATTGCGTAAATGCATTCAGAAATATAATATTTTCGTGTGCAGTTTTACGATGAGAACAAATTTTAGCCCATAATTTTGATATATATTTTTAATAAATTTTCAATAAACGAAAGAAACCTCATTGAGTTTTTTTGTTCATTCAACTCTCGCGGGCATTGTCGTCTTGCGGCTTTATTTTTAAAAATCTTTCTGCTGTGTTGGCGAAATAAAAACAAAAGTATAGCTTGGCGCAAATGTTTGCTTTCAACTATTTTTTGTTTTTTCCGGAAAGGAAAGGAAGTTGCTCCTCAGATAAGGTCTTGTGTGTGTGTGTGTTTACCTTTGAGTTCAATATTCTTTCTTTGCGATTTTTTTACTCAGAAATATCATTAGATTGTGACAAATGATATTGAGTCTGTGCATGCCTCTTGACATTTGCTATTTTTCTTGAAAATAGACCAAGCACGTGCTCTTCTCCCACCAGCATACCATATACAATTGCCAATTATAATGTAATTTTTTTTGCACTTGCCAGACTTGGCTAAGGTGTAAGAGATATAAAGAAATAGAGGCAAGGCATTATCCCATGCGATTTCATGTGTAAAGAATTCAGACAGAAATGTATTTTTAAGCCAAATAAAAAGACGAAAAAAAAAACAGACAAAAAACCATTTCAATCAATTAAGAGAGCCAAAAAACGACAGACGATGAGGGAATTGTGCGGGGACCACCATGGCGCTTGGCAACATATTGCTCTTTTTTTTAATTGAGCGTGGGATGTGATGGTTTCAGGGGTTAAACAAGCCCTTCAGTCGCTGATTGAAATTACGAAAGGGTTGTACTGACTGCTGGCTCTTTTATAAAGAGTAAAACTATGACAAAATGCTCGCCCACACAAGTGTGTCTGGCTTTTTCTTCGCTTGTAATTGAATTACAACTTTTGTGGTGTGCAATTTTTTTGCCTGCTGCAACATTGCCACTTAATTGCAGGCCGTGTTTTTCTGCTTTTCAACTCCTATTGCCATTTTGCCGATCTACAAATTGACTTTTGCTTTGTGCCTGTTTGCTCTCCGCCAACTGATTAGATATGCGGCTGCGTCTCTCGCCCGGGGAGATGTGCTAACTGTTTCAATATTTGAATTTCACTGGGCATTCGTAATTGCTGGACAAATATGTATCTCGAAGATCGCTCTCCGGAACCTCTCTTCTCGCATTTGCCTGTTAATTGTATTTGTAGTATTATTTTCCCTCTATACATACATTTATTTTTGACTGCTTGTCATAATAAATTAGGCACTAAAAGAGAAAGAAATGGAAAAAGACCAAAGACCCAGACTGAGCTCTTACATTTGTTCAACATTTGCGTTGGCCAAAAAGGCAAAAAGCATTTTTTTTTGTGTGTGTGCACATTCATGGGATTCCATTTCAGATTTTTGGCATTTGAAATGTGCGCCGCAGCTGTCAAATAAATTGTATAAAAGAAATAATAACAAGTTGCATTACTTTTTATAGCCGGTACTCGTGGATTACAATGAGTATACTATATATTGTAAGATTATGTGTTTTATGAAGAGAATTGTTTTCAATAATAGATATTTTCTGTTCCTCTAAATTTGACACTTCGCAATTAATGAATTTCATTTCAGCTTCTTAAATTCTTTACTTCTAGTACCTAAAAGTATGCAGCATATTTATGCACACCAAGTGCAGGGCATTTCCCTTCACTTACTTCATTTTATATCGCTCTTAAAAGTAAATGTAAATAGTAAGAAATGTCTGTGCCATTATATTTTTCTTTTGAGCTCTCAGATATTTGATTAATTAGGCATTCGTGTGCTTCCTACTTTTCTACAGAAAAAGCATAACTAATCGCTTATGCCTTGGCAGTTGTCAAATGCGATTTGCATTTGCAATCTCTCACAGTCACTGCCGTATCCCAAAAAGAAATAAAAATAAAAACTGCACTCATTGCCAGAGCAGATGATGCTGGGCTATAAAAAGCAGGCAACCCTCACCTCACCTTGACATGGTTGTAGGTTTTAGGTGTATAGTAGGTGTATTTTTTTCTGTGGGTGAGGTGGGGCGGAGCCCCGAGATGGCCGCCGAGCATGCAATATATTAATCCGAGTGCTCAGGTGCAATTTAATTGCTGCCAAGATTTGCTTTTTTTTTACGCGCCAAGTGGTGCGACGGGCGAAAAAGTGAATTAGAAAAGTAAACACAAGCACACAAAGTTGCGGTGTGGGGGGAAATAGAGGGGAATTATGTACTGGAAGAAATTGGGTGTATTTGTTAGATATATAATCTTTAAGAAACTAAAAAATATACATTCTTAAAAACCGCCAAAAGAAATGTATTGAATTTAAATATTTAAATGATAATTTCTTAGTAAATAGAGTTCCCAAAATTCGACTTACTAAAGTATGTTATGTTTCTCATAGTTTTTTTTTCCTTTTCTTAATTTAATAAGTCTAATATGCTTTCACATAAACGTAATTTTAATAGCTTTTCTCGAGTGTAAAAAATCCTCCTTGTGGCGACATAATGCAACATTAAGCGGAAAATTGTGTTGGGGGAAACGAGTTAGCATTACTTTCCATTAAGCCCACTCTCACCTTGGTTCTTATTTTCACCTCCTCTTTCTCTCTTTATCTTTTCTCTTGCAGAAACCATTGCGGCCTCTAGTGACTTATCCACAGCACCTGCCACTGCCAAAACTCAGGAGAAGAAGCTAGCGAAGCCGCTGCCAACTCAGGATAAGCAGCAGACCAACTCGGAGGACTCCAGCTCACAGAGGAGCAGTGTCCCGGTGAAGTATCGTGGCCAGCATCCGCATTTCCATCACCATACCACACCCGCCTACTATACGGATCTTCAGCTGAGAATCCACACACCAAATGTGTCGGATGCGGGAGCTTTAAACGAGAACTACCGCAGTGTCTACAGTACACCCAGCACTCAGTTGGTGGAACAGCGATCCTTTCCCAAAACCTCCACGGCAACGAGTGTGGCACCAGCTTCGTTTTTTCGTGGCGACTCTGCGTCCAGCGAGGGGCGCGCAGGCGGAAGTCGCAGCAGGAGGTCGCAGCCAAGGACCGGGAGCGAGGGTCGCTTCTTCAGATACTCTCAGGGATCTGTGAGCCCTACCAAAGGTGAAGTTAGCCACGACGGCAACGAGCCAGTCACGAACCACAACTCCCCCATCACATCCAGCACGGTCATAAGTAGTTGTAATCCCGTAGAGCAGGCTAGTCCCGTAGTATCCGCCTCCGTAACCGTATCTGCATCCGCATCCGGTCGCAATAGCCGGCACAAGCAGCGTTTCCACAGCCGATCCCGGCGAGCGGTGCGCGTGCGCAGTGAGTCGCGTCCCATTAGCGCCTTATACGACATAATATGCAAGGAGAAGAACCTGGACGTGGGTCACACCAGCAGCAGCAGCAGCAGCAGCAACGAGGAGCAGGAACGGGAGAAGGAGAAGGAGCAACCGAAAGAGGATCAATCCCAGCAGGACTCCCCTAAGACCCCAACCGACAAGCTGGCGACCTTTTGGCCATTGCACCATCACTACCTCAATCCCTCGATGAGCAGCAGTGGCAACTCCAAGGAGCCAAAGCAGCAACATCTGGCCAAGGATCTTCAGCTCCCAGGAGGCTCTGCCTCCGGGGCAAGGGGAGCTCCCTCCAGCAGCGACGATGAGGAGGATGGCCTTCATCCCCTGCACTCCAGTCACAAGGTCACCAACCTGAGTGTCAAGGCCAACTCACTGCCACCTGCCACCGAAGATGATTCTATAGCGTCGGGCTCCCAGCTTAAGGGTAACTCTAGCCGGCTAAGTCTACGCCTGGCCAAGAGTCTGGAGCGAGCAGTGCCCGTTTCAGAGGATGCTCCTTCCTACGAGGCCCGTGCCTACGATGCCCCTACCTACGATGCCGGGAAGCCCATCAACACGGATAGGTTATTCGTGGAACCGCCCAAGCTACCCCTGAGGCGCACCCTCCACGACAATGATGAAGAGTACGACAACACTTTGCAGTTCAATCAGAATGATGTTGTGGACACTTTGGATCGCTGGGGCCAGGAACTTGGCACTAGTGCGGGCCAGGAACTGGTCAATGGTGTGTCGGCCAATGGCCACCAGTCAGATCCCGAAGCAGATTCACCACACGCTCATCCATCTTCATTGCAACTAGTAGAACCCAAGCCACATCACCACCATCAGGCCACCAATGCGCGCAGGTAAGCTGTGAGAGACCACACCCTATCCCCTGCATGGTATCCAAGAATCCTTGTAAAACTTCACTCTTCACCAGCGTCACCCTCCCCGAAATAGTCTGTATTGAATCTGTTGCCTGCGCAATTAAGCGCATAATTAGTTCTGTTTTCTCGTCGTCGTTAGGTTAGGGAATTGGTTGTCATGATTACGAGTCAGGTTGGGAGGAGGTGTGGGTGTAGCCAGCATGATGTTGCTTCAACCTGGCTAATTAGGCCAGCACAGTGAGGATTAATGGTAGAAAAATATAAATAATATTGAGTAAATACAAATTTTGAGAAGATGATAATATATATTTAAGAGTAGAGGATTTTATTCCCATTTCCCTCCTCTATTTATTTGTATTTCTTTGCTATTTTGTTGAGCTCCACTGTGCTTGTGCTGGCTTTGATTGGAATTACTTCGGGGTCATCAAGCTGATTACCATAGTAAAAGGAGAGATGAGCAGGGAGGTGGAGCAGGTGCGTGAAAGCGTTTTGTTCCAGGAATACTGCGGCTGATTAACCCGGCATAAGTATAATGCGATTTTAGTAATAGGTATTATTCTATGGACCGTGTTAAAGCTGCTCTCTCTCTCCCCCACTATAACCATATTTCCAATGCAACTAAGCTGTGTAAGCCTGGGCCGCGGACACATAATCCTTGGAGTCACAATCAAAACAAATTGGCAGCATTGTGGCACCACCTCTTTCTTGTAGCTCCTCAATATGCTGCTATCTTCGCTTATATTGTCCGATGTCGTGTTATACAATGGTCCCCGACTTGGCGGCTCTCTTTAAGCCGGGCCCCCAAACAAATCGGAGATTTGGGTAGATTCACAGAGCCAGAGACAGGGCAGGTGGGGGCTTGTTAACAAACAAAATCCATGTATTGTTCGCTTCATATTTTTTTTCTCTTTGCCTTTGGGGTGTTACGTGGTCCATTGTTTGGGGGTTTGGGATCGGATTTTGGGATCGGTATCGCGGCGACATCTTCGGCAATATCGCATCAGTGCGTGGAGAGTGCAATTCGCAGCGGCGGCAGCCGGTCTCGGGTCTCCCAAGACTCTCCAGTTCCATCAATTATAATGTGATATATCACAAAGCGAATGGCACATTGTCGCTGATGACCCCATCCGAACCTCCAACCTGGGCACGACCAACCAACCAAGCCGATCGACCCCCCCATACCCGAAAAGAAATGCCGCGTAGAAAGCACCTGTTTTACAGGCAAACCCGAAACCGAAACTGAAACTGAGACCAAGACCAGCGACAAGTTTTTCCAATAGGCTTTCGCTACAAAAATGCCTCATAAAAGCCGCATCAGCAGCAGCAGCAGCACCTCCACCAAACAGCATAAAAGAAATGAAGAGTGGTAAAAGCGACAAGATTTTCTAAAATGTCTCGAAAATGCATTCAATGTAGAATCTTCGGTGAAGACGAAAAAAAAACAAAAATTTGAATGCCCGGCAATTAAGTGTGGAATTTATCTGGTTTTTATTTTATGTTTTCGATGGTGTCAACACCGTCATCCGATCACCTGCTGTGTCCACCGCTTGGGTATCCATATATTTAATGGCCAGTTTTGAGCCTGGCCCAGATCGTCAATAGTCTCTAGTCCTGGTTTTCGCTTTCCTCTCGCAGCTGCTTGCTGAGCTTCGGCCTCCCAAAAAAAAAACACAGGAAAAACAAAGAAAAACATTCACAAACTGGTTAAACACGAGACTCGCTCACCTCATCATCACTTTTCCTTTTTTTTTCGTTCGGTTTTTCCAACGAGTTGGAAAGTTCTCGGCAATCGCAGATTCCTCCTTCAGTAGCCAGCAGATGATACGTCATATGCGTCTCTAGCAATTTATACAATTTATGGAAATTTCCATTTGACGGGCGGACAAAGTCAAGCGAGAGCAGCAAGCAAGAATCTAAAACTGAAAAGCAAAACAAGCTGATGATCATCTAAATAATAATCAAGATTGAGATTAAAGGCAGTTGGAAGAGTGTGAAGGCCTGGGGAATACCCTTGAAATTGAATTCCCAGAAATCTTAACCCTAAGGTCAACCGAAAAGAAGCTGCTTGTAAAGAAATTCAGAAATAATAATTGAATTCAACCTCTGTTTGTAATTCCAATGAAATGAGGAGTCTTCAGCTCGATTTAATTATTTGTTTGTCTGTCAAATGTGTCTGATCTTAGCATACAATTTAAAGACAATCTACTTTAAAAATTAGTTTAGCTTTCAAAGCAGCCAGACAGTATCTCGTATTATTATAGATTATAATTATCCCAGACTCCAGACTCACTTCTTTTCTAAGGATTAATCCCTCAATAAATAACTTTCAATCTCCAGACATATTATTTTCTTCTTGGGCTAATCCCTTAACCTACTTCCTGAAATCATAGCCTCACTCCTTCGGGATAATTCCCACTGTTTTGGTTGGAAATGATCATGCCTTGCCTCTCCACACAGACGAGTGTACTGAAAAACATTGTATCTTTGTGTGCCATCGTCTCGTGCCATCATAAAGTACACAAAGCAAAAAGTGACATTGATGCGTCGCGACATTTAAATGTGCAGCAGCCTGTCTACCTGACAGACCAATGGAGACAAAACAAAAAACAACTGACTGACGGACAGACTGGCGGAAAAACAGATGGGCAAACGGTGGGACAGACTCATGGACGAACTGTGGCATGTCTGATGAATAAACTGGTGAACTGATGAATAAACTGAACTGATCGTCGAGGAAACGGATAAAATTATAGCTTAGCTAAAGGATAAAATAATACATCTCGCCAAAAACGGATAAATTTGTAGCTTACATCTGGATAAACTGGCGGACAAATCTGACGGACAAACTAACGGACAAACTACAGGGCAAACTATAACATAAACTGTAGGATAAATATAAGGATAACATAAAAGAGGGATAAACTTATGGACCAGCTAACGAAAAATACAAACCGCTTTTCAGGGTCAAACTTGCGGACAAATGGACGGACACAATACCAAGAAAATTTGACGGATAAGCTAACCGACAAACGGAAATATTGAATCAATTATCAGGATGGAAAACATGAAACTAATATAATACTACTAGCTAAAAGACAAACTTAGAAAAAGACAAACAAACTAGTTGACAAACATATTGGCGGACAAACTTACGGACAAACTGACGGACAAGCAACTGACAGACAAACAAACTGACTGACTAAGGGATGCCCCACTAGAGGACAAACTGGCACATAACCTGACCCACTAACAAACCCTCTAACAAACCGACTAATAAACTAACTAACAAACCTTACAACAAAAGCGACAAATAGACAGAGCCAAGTCTGAGACCGCAGTCTTTCGCTTCATTGACTATCCACAAGCAAGCTGCAAAATTCTTCACTCGCTCGCTAAACAGACACAAAATGCATTGTCAGCCGAAGAGAGATGAGATGAGGAAGTGTCTGCGCTAAATGGATATCGCTTACGGGGCGTACTCTGAGATACTTTTGCAGCTGGGAGCTACCTGCGCTGCGCCGCCGCCTGTTGCGCATGCGTGCAAATGGTAATGCTCGGCAACGGCTCGGCAGTAATAGCAATCTATATAACAATAACAAACTTGTTACGCTTTGTTCTTTGACGGTCGAAGAGATAAAGCCTGTGTTTGTATCTTGTATCTGTATCTCTGACGGCATACACCGCTACCTGGCGCAAATGTGCAAATTTTTCGGGCACTCTCTGCGCTCCGTTTTCGAGTGATTTCTGCTTTGAGTGAGTTGAGTGAGTTTTGTGGCCATGTATCTGCAAGATACCAAGCGGCAAAAACCCAAAAAAAAAATCCAAAACAAAACAGAAAAATAACAACAAAACAAAAAGCAAACCGAAAACCGCTCTCGTCGAGTCGAATCCGTGGGTTTCCACTGTGTTTGCTGGGCCAAACCTCGGCAGTTGCCGAGCGTGTTTGCTGCCGTCTAGCCGTGCCGCCTCTAGCGGATGTATCTCTTTTCGTAATTCTCTGTTCCGTGTATCTTTCCATCTGCCGGATCGTATATCTCGTTTTGGCTGTGTTCTTTTTGGCATGTGTGTGTTGTTTTGTTGCCGTGAAAATTAAATTAAATGCTTATGACTTAAAAAGAAATAAAACTATAAGTAATCGAATGTCGCCTTCGCAGATTTATAACGCGCACCACACGCTCCGCCAGTCGCCAGAGTTCCGCCGGACACTCGCCGCCGCCGTTTGTCGCCGGACACAGTGACTCCTCCTGCAGCTCACCCTCGCCCACTAGGAGACGGAATAATAAGCAACCACAACCAGGTGCTGCCGCAGTTGATACCCCATCCTCGGCGAATGGTAATAGTTCCGCCTATGAGACGGCAGCCACCACTGTGATGACCCACGGCCCGGCCACGCCACCACCATCCTCGCATCATCATCATCACCAGCATCACTACCAGCTTAATCCTTGCGCTGCAGTTCTTAAAACTCCGTCGATAGAGTCTCAGCCAGGAGCGATTGTCACATCCTGCCTCGATTCATCGAACGCCATCTCAGGTGAGTTTTGATTTGGTTTGGTTTTTGTGTTGTGTTTTGTTGCAAGTTCCAGTGATTTGTCTTTGATTGTCTTTGTCTGACTTGTGTTTGTGATGTCCTAGTTGCTGCTTTCAGATCCTGTGCTTCTTTAGCTAAAATGTTTATAAATTATGGGTCCTGTTTTTAAGATATTGTTTACTTACCTACCCTTTTTCATAATTTGTCAGGAAGTCAGGAAAATCCATTGCATATCTTCGACAACATATCAATTACTCTTATTCTTTATTTATCATATATGTATTTATTTATCATATTTCTTTTTAAATCCTTCGTAATCCCTTCTGCCTTAGCTCTGGCTGATCATTTACAGAAAGCTTTCGATTATCTTATATAAATTTCAAAATAAATGTAAATACGTAATTGTGTTCTTCCTTTATCAAAGAAATATCCCAGTTGATTGCTTTTCGATCCCTGTTATAATTATTTCCTCTAGGGGTTGTTATGTCCCAAGAGTTTTAAAATTTCTATACAAAGAAGTCTTTGGATATTACCTTTCTTTTTTACCCACCTGAGTTGATCATTTTAAGATCACCCTTTATTTGAGAACTTGATCCCTTAGATCAATTGCAAACAACCCTTATAGACAGTAAAGGATCCCCTTTTCTGAAGAGTTACCCACTCAAGTTGCTCATTTAATGAGTTTGTTTATGAATCTGACATTTATACCTTTCAAAAAAAATCTACCTTGATTCATGATCATTACTTTAAGGCTCCATTTCCTCTAAACCCTTTAAGGACCCCTTTATTCCAATCTCTCATCCTTAAATCTCCCCAAAGAAATCCACCAATTATCTCAAACCCTTCACTGCCATTTCTCTTGATCGTTTTTTGATCTCACACTTTAATTTACCTTCTCCCTCCCGCTTCCTTTATTTCGTTTTTTCTGCTTAACAAATTCATTAATTCTTGGGGGCAAACTTTCCCAACCAAAGTTGAGGTAATTAGCCCGCCCCATGCCGACTCAGCCCTGAACCGCGGCCTGTCAACGTTTTCTGCAAATTAGCCAAAATAAAAAATAAAGAGAAATAGAAATAAAACCAACTCCATTATCGGAAGAGGCGAGACAACACCGGGTTTCTTCGCTGCCTTTTTTTTTCTGCACACTTAAAAGCAATTTAAACTAAATTAGATTTTTGTCGGCTTGCCAATCAAGCGAAAAGCGTTTTCTAGACAAATGTTAATTTAGACCGAGAGACCTTCGGCCGCAAAAACATTTAAATCAAATTGCAATTGAGCAACTCGATTCAAGTCGAATCAATTCGAATGTTTTCAAATGTTTTGACTGCTGTCAGAAAACATCTAACAGGTCCGAATTATATAAAGCGATTTGCGCAATTTATTTATTCGCATTATGAGTTTATCGAGCGGAGGTTTCCCAAGCGATAGGTTTCTGCGAAAAAACTAAAAAACCAAAAACCTGCGTATAAATGAATAAAATTGTTTGTCATTAAATGTAAAATCGAACCCAATGAACGAGAGTCGGGTCTTCACGCAACTTAGGCAAATGAAAGATGCCATAAAATTGCTAATAGGTCCCCCGTCTTCGAAGACGAGGCTGTGCCCATTTCTCTGTATTTTTTATATATATTTATCAATGAATGGATCGGAAATCGGGTTTATTATCAAATGTGGACATGGGTTTCATAAATTTCTGACAGACGACACGACCCCTCTTTCTTTCTGTTTCTTTAACGGTTTTCCGGCTCTCGAGAAAGTCTCCTACCGATCTTTGATCTGCCTATCACTTGGTTATGGGAACGCTCCGTTTAATCGTTAAGATTTACTGCAGATTTGTGTGCGCGGCCACACACAGAACCGGGAGGGTTCCGAAAAATAATAATAAACACAGTTTTTGATGATCGGCTCTACCGCCTTGCCATATCGATTTCCCTTCCAATTGTTTCGCCGTTGTTTTGTTTTCACAAAGCTTCTCGCATATGGATTTCAATATTTACCAATTTGGCAATTTTTTCCCTGCTTTTAATTTGATTTCTGTGCCCCTCTGGATGGGCCAATGATCGTCAGGAAAGTGTTGGGAGCGTTCACTGATCTTTGACAGACAGGCAGAAAAGGCAATGAACGGGCGGAGATTCCCGGAGATGATTTGCTCAAAAAATGTGTTTTATTTTTCTATTTTTTTGCGCCCATTTCTTGTGCTTCGTCTTCTGTGTGGATTATGAAATCGTTTTTTGGCTTTACATAAGCCACCAGCCTTTCCAGAGGGCACACAGAGGAAGGTTAAGAGGTGTGGATTACAGTAACGTGGCTTTTGTTTGTTTTAAAAGAATTTTAGAAAAATTTTATGGAGAGATTTGGTTTTTGTAGATTTTTTTTTATAAAAGAACTTTAGAGAAATGCTAGAAATTCTATGGAGAGAGTTGCATGTGTCAGAAGGTCGATATCTTTATCTTAATAAAATCCCATAAAGGTTCATTTAATTTTTAATATTAATAATGAAATACATTAAGGGTTATGTGGACTTAGGCCTTTTTTTTAATTATTAAATTTCAATTTTTTTTATATTTATTTCTGATATAACCTTAGATAATTGAATACTTTTCACCATGTTTATTTTATGCTTAATATTTCCCAAATTTCTTTAAAAATCCATTAGCCAACAAGCCCCAATTGATTTATACAGCTCTCCTCTAGTAGCAGTTATTAAGTGCCCATTATCCATGTTTATTTTTGGAGAATTCCCACCACATATTTACCTCTTTAGAGAGTCATAAATTCTGGTTTATATTTACGAGCGAAATCTAATCGATCGGCGATAATCTAATCGCTGCCTTTTTGTCAGTTTAATGTTTTCGAATAGCTCTATTAATGATGACAAGTTAGGAGTTAATACATCATCATTAAAATGGGGGCCAACCTAATGACCTGAGAGATCGGCTCGAAAAAAACTTTCCTCGTTCATCTTAATGCTTTTCTTTTGTCACAGCAAAAGCACTTTCGCAACAATCAACGTTTCGTTGTCACCAACCAATCAATCTTTGCCAGAGTTTAGATATGAGATTTGAGATCTTGAGTCTTAAGTTTTGAGTCTTTTTCTTCCCCTTGTGATTATTATGCAATCGAAACCTTTCACGAAAAACAAACAGCAAACCACAACACAAGCCGCAATCATATGCTTTAATGTCTTTACTATATCAACAAAACAAAATCAAACAAAAAACTCCACGCATTACAAAAAAATAACAGCCAGCAGCAGCCAAAGAGGAGGAAAAGCTGGCAAATGCAGTATTAGTTGCACCAACAGCCAACACAACAACAATAACTGCAACACGAGGCAACGCCACAGCAACATTAACAGCAACATAAGCAGCAGCAGCAGCAACAACAATACTAACCAACAAAAACAACAAAGCCAGGCCACGCCCATGCCGCCTTTAGCCACTGCTACAACATCGATTGCATCTTCACCAGCCAAACGCCGCAAGAATCCCGTGTCGCCACTGCGTCTGGGTTCGGTCTCTGTCGCCGCCTCTGCCTCTATATCCGCCTCCTCCTCATCCACCATTGCTCCTCCGCTTGCAATTGCCAGTCCGCTGCTTAGCGGCGGCAGTGGCGGCGGTGGCAGCTGCTCCTCATCGGCCACCTCGCCCCAAACCTCGCCAGCGGTGCGCACCACCAAGGCGAGTCGTCTGCGCGCCGCCGCGCTGGGTGAGTTTCGAGTTCAGACTCTTTCTCTCTATCTGCTATCTCTATTTTTGGAGGTCACCAGGTCCAACTCCCACCTCCTTTCTACCTCTGAAAACCCTAACCAAAGTAGTTTTGTTTTGCGTGTATTTATGTTTTAATCTAAATAAAACACACAGAGAAAAAATATTAAAAAAAAAAAGAAAATAAACTTTTTCTCTGTGTGTTTTTTTCCCACCCGCATTTCCATCATCCTCTCAATATTGTGTGTGCCTTCTCCCTGTAAAAAAAAAACCCGCAGATAAAAAGAAGGAAGAGGAGCAGCAGCGCCAACGTTATAGTTCACCCGTATCGCTCCGCATCGGAGGTGGACCCTTGGCCCAACGTCGCCTCAGCAGCTCAGAGCTGTCACCCAAATCGCCGGGTCAAGTCATCATTAGTGGCTTCAATTCAGAGCCAGTCACTGCGGCAGCAGGTTCGTCCAACCGAGGCCAGTCAAGATCTGCCTCGCAGCCGGCGGACACACCGCCCACACAGCGTCGCCAGCCCCTAGTGGCCGTCAGTTCGGGCCTCTCGATGAAACAATCCCTCAGCGAATTGCACTTTACGGGCGGAGCTGTGAGTCCGCCCAAGGCCTCGGCAGAGTGCACGCTTCGTATGCGACCACGTAGCTCCACAATGAGCACGGACCAGGGAACAGAGAATGGAACACGTGACCATTTGGCCAATCTGCAGCTAAGTCCTGTGCAGAAGCACAAGAGAACGGTAAGGAAATGGGTTTTTTAAGGGAAGGAAATCAGAAAAAACGAAACTTCTTAAAGAAGTTAAGGAGGAAACTTCTTAAACTTGATTTCTTTTCTTTAAACATTTATAAATATTAACAAGTAATTATAATAATTAATCTAACTCCACAGCCCGAAGTATCGCCACGTCGTTTGGGTGATCGCGACAAGTCGGCCAAGCGGAAATCGAATCTAAACCGTTCGTTGACCGAGGAAGCCACCAAGGATGGCGGTAAGTTGGCCCACAATGGATGCACCACATCAGCAACGGCACCAAAATTGGACTGTCTTCAAGCTTGAATGCGTATCAAATCGGTTTTTAAATGGAGAGCAGAGCAGAGCAGCTGCTGCCTTCGCTGGATTCACTCGATCTTTGATCTTTGAGCGTTAAGCGTGAAAATCATGAGCTTTTTTAACTACAATTTTGTGCTGTTTGAAAATGAAAGCTTTTCCATTGAGAAAACCTGTGTAAAATACGTTAAAATCCTCCAAGCTGTGAAAAGTCCCTGCCCTCAGTTAATGTTATGCACGTGTTTTGTCCAGTGGCTTTTTAAATTACTTTAAAAAATCTTTAAAAAATTCTATATATATTAATTAATTTAATTTCCTTTTTAGATGAGGCTGCTGCCTCTTCGAACCGCCGTCGACGACGTCGTGAACTGGGCATGGGCCGTCCTTTGGTTCCTGGCGATGACGAAGCTTTGAGGGATTTGCTTCACTCGCCGCTCAAGAGTTCCTGCAGTGAGTCCACGACCACGACCACCTCGAAGTCAGAGACCACCTATCGTCCAACGTATCCGGCCGTGCGTCATCCGGAGATTGCTGTGCGCACCATGACCGCTGTGTTGCCCACCCCAAGACCCTTGCATGCGCCTGTGGCAGCCCGAAATGTGACCCAAAAGTTCAATGAGCGAACCAAGACCGATCTGGCGGAGATCAAGAAGATTGCAGAGCAATCGGAGCAGGCACTGCAACAACAGCCTACGGAAGAGCCTGCCTCCAGCCAAAAGATGTCGGCCATATTGCGACGCAAGAGCACGGATGAGGGTGGAGCTGCAGCTCAAAACTCACCACCGGCGCCCAATCAAATTGTGTCTATACTGAAGAAAAAGGAGCATGGCCTGGGCGAATGCAACTCGAGTGCCTCTAGCAATGCCTCGCCAGTGACCTTCTCCTCAAGCGTAATGGATCCACCGCTGGCAGGAGCAGCTGCCCGCTGCAAGCGTCAGGGAATACTCAAGAAGCGTTCGAGCTTGGACGAATCACGCTACTATTCCCGCTCCCATTCGCCGGACGAGCGAAGCATACTAATCAAATCGGCACGCAGGAATTCTCTGGAAGAAGCGGGCACCGGCCTGAGTCCAGCTCATCAGGCCCATGGCATCCTCAAGCAGAGCAGCTACGATAGCAGCAAGAGCGATGGCTGCCCCTCGGCCAACGAGAGTCAGCCGCACAGCATCCTGAAGAAGAAGGATTCGCTATCTACGCCCTCGGATGGTGGATGCCACAAGCATGTATCTATCTCCCAGGCCGTCACTCTGGCAGCAGCTGAGCTGGCCGCCCATGATGGTGGCTCTACCCTGGAGGATGGCGTAGAAGAGCATGAAATTCGACCCATTCTGAAGCAGGAGAGCACCTCCAGCGAAGAGGCAGTGCGTCCCCCAAAGCCCATACTCAAAAAGAAATCATTTGGCGAGGCCGATGAGCACGAGATGATACGTCCCATCTTGAAGAGCTCGCGCAAGAGCAGCCGCGAGGAGTTCGACTTGAGCGGTCTGGACCATGAAGGCAATGCCGCCGATTCCCTATCCTCAATCCTCAAGAGCGATTCCCCTTCGAAGCGCCGGTCACTGGGCTCTACGTCGCATGACCTGGAAGAGTCCAACAATAGCTTGCTGAAACGTCGCACTCGTTCACTGGAGCGTCAGGATGCATCGCCTGTTATGGATCTGGCAGCGGCCTTGAATGCCATCTCCACGTCGCAAGCTGCTCCGAGTACTCCTGTTGACTTTGTGACCACACCATCCAGCATTTCGGTGGCTGAGCGAATCAAGCGCATGGAGATGCTGTCCTCACCCACAGCCCGTGCGGCTGGCGGGCCCAATGGCAGCTGGGAGTCGCCACTGGAAGGGTCGTCTTCCAAGGTAGAACAGCAGGGTGTCACGCCCAGGCTGCTCAAGCCGAGTGTTCTGCGCAGGGATTTGCAGAGGGAGCGATACAAGACACAGCCGGTGACCAGCGAGGAGAAGAGCTTGTAAGTTTGAGATTATTTAAATATTTTTAAAGTAGTTTATTAATTTATATTAAGAGTAGGGTCTCTTAAGAATGGTTTATGAGACCAAAATTAAGTCAAATTTAGGTTTAGAATATACGATTTTTTATAAAAAACTATTTATATTTTCCCTTTCTAAACAATTCTCATAAAATATTATTAAAATCTTACAATAACGATTCATTAAAATGTTCTTCATAATTTTATCTCTTTAAAAACCATAAAAATAATGAAAAGTGAAACTTAATAATCAGATTATAAATCCCAAAATCCGTAAGCTTAGGCAAAATATCCTTTCCTTTTCCGTCAGAACTTCTCTCTCTCTCTCTCAAAATTTCCATGGCAAAACTCCCTCGCTAAATTACGCATACGCCGTGTGGCCTGTCAAGCTGTCAACTGATTTCTGCAACGGACGCCGGTTTACGCTTCGTTGGACCAAGAATTCCAGACGCGAAATCCGCTTCTGTGCTTCTCTACATACACGAAATATCCACAATGCTATTTTTGGTCCGGCAAGCGCACATTTCTGGCTGGCACTTGGCCGAGCCTATAAATATTTATAACATCACGGTGCTGCTGCTGCGGCTGCCAGTGTCAAATGGAAGTTGCCACAGTTGTTAGGCCATTCATACTCCACGGCGCCGAAAGCATTATAATCCAGTCATGATCGGCTTAATTAGCTTTATTATTGTGGACATACTTGGCTAACCCCTGTGGGGTGCTCTGATATTAGCCATTTCTGATGAAATTTTCATACAACTTTTCTAGGAAATAGTTTTTGGCAATATTTTAATTGCATTTCCATTTGCTGCTTTGCCAAGCCATTTGGGGGAGGTTTTCAATGACCTCAATTCGTTGTCATATATTGTATGTAATTCACTTTTCTTTGCCGCCTTTTTAGTTTTTATTGCTGTTGTTGTTGTTGTTGTTGCTTTTGTCACTTAAGCAGCTTATGGCTTATTGCCTAATTACCTGCCCAACTATTGGGGTCAACAACGCGAGAACGCGAAATACAAATAAGAGTTAGTAATGGTTTGGTGATTAGGGAAGGTCGATTGGGTTTTATGGGTCGGAAGACAGGTAGGGGAAATGGGTTAAAGAAGGGTTAAAAGGGAAGAAAATAATGGTAAATTATTTGTGAATATTTCAGGTTAGGTAAGAAGGTACAAAAAAGGAAAGTACAGAGTACTTGCTTATTATTATTAACTATTGATGAGATTCTTAAACGTCTGTTATATATTTTTATCATAACAATGTATTAATGAAAGCATTTTGAAGCTTTTGCCTAGAATTTCTATACTAAGTAGTAAAAATTAAAATGAATTACAAACAAAACACTTTAAACTAAAAAGTAAACTGAAGAGTTTAACCCAAAAAATACAGCTTTTAATTTGTTTAAGCCATGAAATATAAACAAAATCAATTACAATTCTTAGCAAACCGCCTTCTTCCTTCTCAACTCCTCAAACTTCTTCTCAAACTCCTCCTCAAACTATCCCCCAACAAATTACTTCGAACTTAATTTACAAATTACTTCACTATAATTTCCAAAACAATTACATAGTTGTTCTTTGACTGCTTTGGCCACTAAGAAGAAGATGATGATGGGATTGTTTCTGCGAATTGCGGATTGGCCAATGTCATGCTCGTAAACCTAGTTTCTTCTTTCTAAAAGCATTCTTGAATCTTTCGACTAGACAGAGCAGCGCACCTCTACCTCTTTCAGCACACCTCGCCAGGTTTAACTGTGTTTTTATGTCAGCATTTTATAACTAGTCAGTGTGTGTGTTGTGTTGTCGGTGGTGAGTGTTTTGCTGTTATTATTATTGTTGCTCTTTTTTTCGGGGCGGCCTTTGTGTTGTTCCACTCTCTGTGGCACTCCCTTTGCTAAAAAAAAAAAAATAATAAAAAACCATCAAGAACAATAAGCCAGGTTCTGTGCCTCTTTTGTTCTTCACACTCTCGCTGGCTATGTCTGTCTGTTAGTCTTTCTGTCACATTTGCATTCAGCGAACGGCATATTGTCAATATATCTCTTGCCCATTTGGCCCCGACGCGGGCTCTGTGCCGTGTAATTTATGCTTGCCAGTTGCATTCAGTAGGTTGCAGCGCTCGAACGCGTCCAGTTACCAGATACTTTCGTATCTCGTGCGCCCTTTTTTCCAAATTCCAATTCCGTGTCATAACCGCTGCTGGAAGACGACAGGAGGATTCCCTAGAAGGGCGGCCGTCTATCGCTTTTGTTGTTCCATGTTGTTGCTGCAGCGACGTCAGAGTGAAAAAATGTTTGAGGCGTATATCAGAAAACGGTAAAAACAAGAAAGGGAAAACTAAGAACTAGAGGAAAATCGAACTCAAAGTGTAACAAAACATACAAGGAAATCCTTGAAAACCTTCTGGAACAATATAAACAAAACAATATGCACTCATTAGAGGAATAGAAATGATAAGAGTGTAAAAAACCCTGAGAAACATTAAGTAAACCATTAAATATAATTTTAATATAATTTGTTTTTTATTGCTTTAAAAACTGTGAAATTACAAGCTTAAAGAATTAAGAAAATTCAGAAAATAATATAAAAATATTCGGAAATGTAAACAAGATCTCACATAGATACAATTAAAGATTTAATAATAGCACAAATTAAATTAAAAAAATGCTAAAAATTTAATTTTGAATAATTGAATTTAAAAATATAAACAGTTCCAAAAAATTTAAGATTTTAAAAATATTGACAAACTATAAAAAGAGTGTCAAAAAAATATATATTTATTTGGCTTATTTGAACTTAAAAACTGATTTCAAATTTGCTTAAAATGTACAATTTTCTACATAAAAAAATGTGTTTTTTTTATATTTAATACAACAAAATACAATTTAAATTAAAACCCATTCGAATAAGTCCGAAATGTTCTTCTCACTTATTTTGAACTTATCACAAAAACCTCTTTTAAAAAACAATCAAGGCTTGTTGCCAAGTGTAAAGCCTTTTGAGTAAACAAAGAATCCGCTGACAAGTGTTTCGCGATTAAATCGATATAGCTTATATACGTCCAATTTGAAGTTATGCTGTATCTTCAATAATCTCAACCGATAAGATAAGTCCCACAAAAAGGAACAGTTAGTCAGCGATTGCGGAGACTTTGCTCTTTTCAATAATTTTTATTGGCTAAAAGCGAACGTCATAAATATGTCAATGAAGGAAATCAGTTTTTAGGTTTTCTATGAGCTAAGTAATTATTTTATGCTGCATGCCAGCCGTTGAGTCAATATTTTTTCTAAAAATGAAACAAAGATGTCACACACCTCAGAACTCGGTGGCCCATTCACAAGGAAATCTTGCCAAAAATAAAAATCTAAGAGTAACATTTCTCTCTCTTTTAACCGAACCAAAGAGAGCAGCGGGAAAGACTCGGAAAGACATTTCCCAGACACAGAGAAAATTGAAGGAAAATGGGGAAAATACCATACCAAAATAAATATAAAGCGCGGGGCAATAAAAAAGGCAAGAAAACAAAGCTGAAAATAATTTAAATTTGCCGACAGCGACGCAGCGTCGACGCTGGCAGAGCACCCCGAACCACGAACCACTCGACTTTTCTCTCGACGTTTTGTTTGTACAATTTTTGCGCTCAGTTGCTCGCGATCGCTTTTTCAATTTTCACGTATAACGCCAGAGCGGCAGCCGCGCTGAAATATAATTTATATTTTACGTAAAGCCAAAATAATTATAGACAAAAATAACAAATATAGTGTAAAAGAAATCGAAACTAACTGATAAAATTATCAAAGTAAATCGCAGCTCGGTCCGGTCGGTCGGTTTCTTCGGTCGTTCTTTCGTTCGCTCCCTTTCTTATCAGCTGCAGAACAAGATAGTATATAGAGCTGTCTATATGTGTGTTCCGATAGTTGAAGAAAAACCACGTTCCCCACGGAAATTCCTTGCCAGTTGCCTGCCGGCTGACAAGCCCACGAGCCGCGTGTGAATTTTTGGAAAGGTAGTTACTATAAATAAAACAAAAAATAAAACAAAATTCACGCTAAAGGAAAATGCCAAGAAAAAATACAGTGAAATGTGCAAGTTTTTTGGTTCAGCTCTTAATATATAAATTTCGTAATGTGCTAAAAATAAATTTCATGGAAAAATCACAGTGCAGCTAAAGAAAATACAGCATTTTCAAGTGCCAATTGATTGCCTACAAATTGTGCAAATATGCGAAAATATTTTTAATTATAAATAAGATTAAAAAAGTTGAACAAAAAGAAAGTTGCAGTGCCAATTCAAGTGTTACAGTTTTAAAAATAAGTTCTATAAGATTTATATGACAGTTAGAAGGCGTGAATTAATTGTAAATCAAACTTATAAACTATATAAATATAGTCACCAATTTTTGTAGCTCTATTTTTTATAGTCTCTGAGTATTTTTGGTTTGTCCGTATAGAAACACAAACAAACTGACGGACAAACGGACACTTATTTTGGTTTGTGTCACAGCTACGGTAGCCAAAACAATATCTGTTTTTTATGTATTAATTATATATATATTTGTTTTCCTCTGCTCTTCTCTTATTTTTATAAATCTTTGACAACTGTTTCCCCAAATCACGTTTATTTTTTAGTTGTTTGTGAAAAGATTTGGCCATTCTCTCGCTTTTTTAACCTCTCTGCCTCGTCCCTCTCGCTCTCTCTCTGTTCTGGTTGGACACTTTTCTGCCATTCCCAAATCCAATTAGCTTAGTTGTTGCATTTAAATTTTTGTATATTTTTAGTTTGTTTTTTCCGCTTCCTCTTCTTTTTTTTAACACTCATCGTGTGTGCGCCAGGCATGGAAAATGGAAAATGCTTTCGATAAACAAAACAAATATTGGAAAAAAAACTCTCGAAAGTTGAACAAGTTGTAGGTGAGATACTAATTTTGGACTGCAGAAGAATGCGGTAGAATGGAAAAGGTATTTTGAGAGGGTGATAAACTAGGGAGTTTAGTGTGGAAAAATATACACAAGCTGCCTCTTTTTACACCTTATCATCAATACAATTACCTTTCACTGTTGGCGCTTTTTTTTATTATTTGGCTAATTCTTTTGGCCATCATCGAGCTGGTAAACTTTTACCTTCGCTCACCACCTGGAGGCTCTCTGGCGGAATTAACCGAAAAATACCCAGCAGCAGCCGCCAGCTGTAAAGTTTCACCACCAAAATCATAATTAAAGCCAGACTAAATTGCCTATAATTATGTCCGAGAGAATGATAGAGAGACGAAGATTCACAGAGATTTACGCAGTGTCGTTTGAGCCAAGTTATGTAAATTTTAGCAGATACTAAAAACGTAACCAAAGTACTATGGGAACATCATATCAAAAAATATTAAATTAATTTTTCTTGTAAAGAAATATATGTGAAAACAATTTATTATTAACAATTTATTATAACAATATTAAATAATCTGAGGATACAATGTTTATCATTTCCAAAATCACATAACCTTATTAATTATTTAAACATGCCATTGTTTCTTATCTGTTATTGATAAGCATTTTTAGTGGCATTCTGTTCTTGAGATTATCAATTTTTCAAACCTCATAAAGTCATAAACTCTTTAAATTTGTTTGATATTCGCAAAGAATATGATGTCACACACGAGACAAGAGTTATTTTGATAAGTGAAATAAACCACAAAAATTTAGAAAATATTTTATTTTATATTAAAAAGCATAAAAGTTCAGTTTTTATATTATTCTATGTATTAATTAAAACTTATAATTTTCACCTCTTCCAGCTTCAAAGCCAACTCCGCGCCCTTTGACATCTCGGCCACGTCTGCCTTTAAGCCCACCAAGCCGCTGGACATCCGTTTGAGTCACGCTCTGCCACATCCGCCGCTGATCTCGCCCATAACCGGACAGCCCCTCAGCCACGTTCCTGCACCGCTGCTGCTCTCCTCGTCCACGCACTCGGGCGGAGCCTCGTCCTTTCATCGTCTCACACGCAGCTCCACACAGCCGCTGCAGTCGCCACGCGTTGTCCACTTGGCCAGCCAGGGAGGAACCACCACCAACCAATTGGCACGCCAAAATTCGATTAACGACACTAGCTCCGGCAGCGTCAATCTCAGCGAGCAACTGACTCTGTCGCTTGGGACGGACAGCGAACAGCACATCTTCGAGATGTCCGGCCTGGAGGAGGCGGATTCGGCCATTCAGTCGCTGAGCGATGAGACAGCCGCTTCCGCAACGTCAGCAGCCACCGCAACCGCCACAGACACCACAGCGCCATCTAGTGGACTGACGCGTAGCAATAGTGTGCGGGCCAGGGCCAGTATGTTCCAGCAATTGCAGGAGCAGTCGCGTACTCCGCGGGCAACGACGGGTGAGTAGTGGGTTCATCCCCACCATCATCATCATCATCCGCTGAGTTGCGAAAAATTAGCATGAAGCAATAAAGTAAACGAGCCAGCGACCGCTAGGTTGAACCCCAGTGTGTTTTGGCCCAAAGGGGCAGCCAACCATAGCAAGAAGGCCAAGACCACAGTAGCCAGAATGAAGGCAGATTAGAGCTGGGTTCGGGTTAAAGGGGAAACAAATCTTTTCTAGGAAAGTAGCAGTGCTATGCTATTAGGTCTAAATGGGAGGAAAAAATATAAGAAAAGAAAACATAACTATTTACTTTAATATATTATTCCTAAAGGTTTTTCTTTATATTTTATTTATTTATTATTAAAATTTATTTATTATTATTTTATTTTATTTATTTAGAGAGTTTCTGAGCATAAAAGTAATCATGTTTAGCTTTTAATATTCAGCTTTATGAAGAGGTAATAAAAGGATTTCTAGGATTTAGGAAGAAGAGCTTTCATGTGTTTAATTAGTATAGTGATCAATTTTAGAGCCTTCTCTCTCTATAATATATTTCCAGACCTAAATTTTAATTAGCCAAATAAAACAAAACCCCTTGAACCTCTGGTCAGTGTGTGTGTTTTGTCAGATTTTGCCATTAGCCTATCGTTTGTGGTGTTATTGTTGCTGGAAGCAAGCAAGCCGCCGGTTGTTGGCCAAGTTAATAAGCTGTAAAATGTATGTCACTTGCCGTCTGCGGCAATCACCAAACTAATTGAGGCCTGTGTGTTGGGTAACATTTTTAGTGACCAATATCATTGTGGGTGAAATTTCAAGGGGGAGAAGCTATATACGAGTATATAGGTATATATACATTGCGCAGGTCACTTGAGATTAGAAGTACATATCGAAATCATGTAATCTGAAAGCTAGGGCCGCCTCGAGAGGTACGTCAAGTTAGTGTCTTTTAAGGTTTTCCTAGAAACACATACGTTTTTTTTATAACTTTAATTAGGAAATGAAAAATAGGGTTTTATCACTAAAGTTACAGTAATTCATGAAGTTTTGGGTTTATTTTAATATTTTTGTAGGTTTCTAAAGTTTATTTTTCAAAGCATTAATTATAGAAACCTCTTAAAATGATATCTTTCAGGATCATCATCATCCCGACATTCTCCGCCAGCTGCAGCTGCCGAAGTATCAACTCCAAGTGCCGCTGATCATTCCCTGCCAAGTTCCGAAGAGCTGTCAACGCCAAATACAACGCTGGATGCCGAGTTTGGTGAGTTTTCTTAACTACAATCAATCATATATCAAAGGAAAAGTCAGCTAGGAGAAGCTAATGATATTCGTAATGATTCTTCAAAAGCTTTTCCAGCTGTTTTTCCCCCTAACATTTTCGTTTTACATTTGCACGATGCTCATAAATATATATTTTTTGGAATGACAAACAAATAAGACATATTTTACAATTCATAATATTTATTGTTGTTGTTGCTTACTCTGTGTTTGTGTGTTTTATTTTATACTTACACTAATTTATTAATTGTCTTGAATGCCATAAAGTTGCAACCACGCAAAATTGCGCAATTGAACGTAAGGAAAATGCATAAATAAAGCGGGGAAGAAAAAAAAGCAGAAACAAAACAAAATCATAAACTAATTTCGATTTTCCACTTGCATGTTGTTGTGGTGCGTCCATCGGTTTTTCATTTACAATTTTATATATTTTTTTTCTGCCATTACTTTACGCCAGTTTGAGTTCAAATTTAATTTAACTCTTTGTTATCGTTGTTTTTATGCCTTGTTGAATTATTTGCTGTTGCCGCATGAGAAAAACAAACAAAAAACTAATAACAAATTATTCTCAACAACTGGTATGTGTTTATGTAATTTAAGACGCGCTCTCTCGTGATTTATTTTCTGAATATTTCTACCATTTGCGGTATTTAGTGAACTTAATTAAGCGTTTATAATTTTATGGCATTTTTATTTACAACATTTTCAACGCCTCAGGGTTGTACTTCCTCGAAAATAATGTTTCAAAACGCACGCTCCTCCTGACACACTTGCATTGCATTGTCGATGAAGGTGAAGTGAAGTCAGTCAGTTGGTAACCTCTTTTTTCCCCCCATATCACTTATCGGTGGTCTGGTTTTTTTTATGGCCAACAGAAAACATTGGGAATTGGTAGGAAAAAAAAAGAGAATGAGGAGGGGACCGCACAGTGTTCTTTGTGGTCGCCCCCTGAAAATAAAGTGTCGTAAAATTTATTACCGATAAGATGAAATGACGCTGACCTTGACGTTGAGAGTTGATTTAATTTATAATTAGCATAAAGCATTGTTAAAAAAGATGTTAAAAGAAGATGCAAAATAAAAGAAGGGGTTTATTTAATAAAGAGCGCTTTTGAAAGCATTTTAAAGCCATTTAAATGCATTTAATTAAGGTAATAAAATATAAAATATTAATTTTTTTTAATTTGCTAATTTATCTTCTGAAAATTAAAAAAAAATATATAATTTTAATTGAATGTTCTTCTATAAATAATAATTTCACTGCTTTATTTTTTTATGAAGCTAAATAAATAATATTTTAAATTTTATTTAATCAAAGATATTTTTTAATAATCTGATATCATTTTATAAAAAATGTCATAATACGTTGCAACTAGTTTTCATTACATTCTAAGAATTAATTCTCTAATTCAAATGATAATTTTTTAAATAATTTAATTAATTTTCACAAATTCTGTTTTTTTTTTTAAATTCGCATTCTGGGAAATAATCTTCTTGAAAGCAAAAAAGAAACATGACCTTTTCTAAGAAACAAATAACACTATCTTTGCCTCCATAGTCACCATAAAAAATTCCATAATTTCGTTGCTTATTCGTAGTTTTATCAATCACAAGCTTGCCCCGGACTCAGACCCAGACACAGAGATACTTGTCACTAATCACTCATAAAATGTGCACCCACAAAGAAAGTTCATATCAATTGAAAGAGTTTTGAGGCAGAACCAATATATCGAAAGTTTGCAAATGAAAATGAAAATTCAAGAGACACACATAAATAGAGAGATGTGTTTAGGGGGGACAAAAGAGTTGGCAAATTATAGAAATTGCTTTATAAATGCCAGACCAGACGACGAAAAAACTTTCCAATGGGGGTAACATATCTTCGTCTTTTGTGATAGGTTTAGAGCTTGATAAAAGAGTGAAAAATATATATGAATTATCGCGGCAACAGCAGCCACTCTGAGTGGGCAGTGGATAAAAACTGAATGCCAACTGCGTCTCTGACTTTTGTCAGTGGCCACAACTCAGAGAGAAACCACACGAGTAGGAACCACAGCAGCAGCAGTAGCAGCATCAGCAATAAATATATATTCCAAGCAGGCTGAGCAGGCAAATGCAATGCGTAAGCATGTCCAGAAGGATTAACCTTTAATCTTTAAACCCCTAAACCACCATCACAGAACCCTCGTCCCTCTCGCTGGCCGAGCGACTGGCCTTCTTCAGCAGTCTCTGCGGGAATAACAGTGGAACAAACAGTGCCAGTGGCAGGTACCGCAGCCGTACCAGCAGCTACTCAAGGAGTCCGCCCATTGATCGCACTACGCCCAGGAGCAGCACCACCGCCAGCAGCAGTGTCAGTGTCACGCCCACGCCCATGGATTACTCGCCCATACCGCACGAAAAGGAGCCATCTAGTCTGACCCTGGAGAGCATCATAGAGCCGGCGGAGCAAGAGCATGTAGATGCCAAACCAAAGGAGCAGCAGGAGGAGCAGCTAGAGGTGCAACTGCGAACCAAAGAGCCAGTTTTGAGGGAGTCTCCCCTGCACAATGGTTTCCATGCCCTGAGCAGATCTGCCACAGATCCCACGAATGCCACAACGCCCCTTCGAACCATCCGATTGCGAACTGTGGGCAAGCTCATCCTGCCTGAGTCCTTCCGGAATGATAGGAATAATAATACCAACTCCGCTGGCAACCACAACAACAACAACAGCAGCAGCAATAACAGCAGTCCCAGCTGGAGCACGGTCCAGGCCAAGCTGCAGACCCTGAATCCCATTGATGTGGCCGTCACAGCCCGCACCATTGGCAAGGTCAAGTCGCCGTTCATTGAAAAGCAGCAGGAGAAGATGTCGAATGGGACAAACACCAGCGACAGTGGCTCCGATTCGGGCAAGGAGAACTGCGCCTCCAATCATCAGCAGCAGGAGCAGCAGGATCAGGATCGCGACACAGCTCAGCGGGTGTCCGAGGTGCGCAGGAAGATCAACCGATTGGTGCAGCAGCAGCAGCATCAGGCGCCGCCCGCCGTCAACCGTCGACACACCACCGAGATCACCTCTGTGACTGTCTCCTTGGCCCGACCGCCCAACGTGGACGATCGCTATGCCAAGTACTTTGGTGTAAAGAACAAGGATAAGGAGAATGAGAGCTACAGCAGCACCACTCTGCTCAAGACCCAATCGCTGCCAAGTCAAGGACTTAGCCAGGTGGAGGCCACCAATGCGCATGTGCGGCTGCCCATCACGATTACAGTGCCAGCGGCGACAACGGCCAAGCGACGGGAGATGCTCAAGCGGACACGCCCCGCGTCCATGGATCACTATACCAGCGGCTGCATCAGTCCCACGTCCGCCATGCCAAGTCCAAAGCGTGCCCATTCCCCCAACAATCGGCTGAAGGCCGCCATTTCCAGCTTCGAGGATATTGTTGTGACGCCCGATGAGCTGCTGGCCGCTGGCAAGGATTTCAAGCGGCTGTGCGGCGAGATATTGGGCTGAAAGAAAAATTGTCTATTTTGGCCAAGCATTCAAAATTTTTCCAATTTTTCCCAAACCCACACACACACAACCTTGTCAACCCTCTTAAAATCCAGCGCTCAGTGTGATAGATGCGCCCTGAAAACCTATAACCTGCTCCGCGATTATCCCTTCGCAAATAAAATAAATAAAACTAAATAGAACGAACGAAAGAAAACACCATTTAAATCACCTGAAATGTGTAAAACGAAAACGAAGTAATAATAATAATAATAAAAGGCAAAACTGTATAATGAGTTAGGCTTTTGTATTTAAACCAAGAGACAGTTTTAATTCCCAATAAATGGCCCGTAAACAAGCTTCCAGTTAAACCCAAAATACCCATTATATAATATGCGAACTCCGCGCTCCTTTGTGCTTATATTTATACACTACTTTTTATTTACATTTAAAAACGAATTGTACCTTAAACGGAATTATTATATTGATGCGTATTGTATTACATTTATTATTATTATTATTGTAATATTTAATGAATAATGAAAGTTGTTAGACCGAAGAACCGAGAAAATAAATGCAAGAAATGTGCTAAAGAACTAGTATGGTCTCGAGAGCAAGAGAAGTTCCTTAAGGGGTTATCCGGGTTTTGAAATTTCAAAAAATGCATTTTTTTCAAACTTTTTTATATAATAGTACAAAGTGTCAGGAATGTTGTCCGAAAATTTCAAGTCGATCGAAGCAAAACTGTAGGAATGGGAGAAATTTAAAGCCCAGCGCGTCGTATGAGTCACAACTGGCAATTAAAACTTTAAACGCGTTTTTCTCAAAACCACTTTCTTGAAGTCGGTAGTCAAGATTTCTCGAAAACTACTGGACCGATCGACTTCAGATTTTCCACACTTCTTCTAGACATGTTTTTCTTGTCTCTGAACGAAGGATTTTTTATATCTTTAGTTAGAACCGATTTTATAACCCAAAATATGGCCAAAATTGACGTAAAAAGTGCCATTTTTCATGAAAAACGCTCCCAAAAATTCAATTTTTAATTTTTTAAAAAATCCTTCGTTCAAAGACAAGCCAGACACATAAGCTAACAGAAAAATTTTGGTTTTTTGATTTCAAATAAAAATTGACGAAGAAATCCTGCCTACCGCAAGGACATAATTTTTTTTATGGTTAAGTTCAACCCTCCCTCAACGGCTCATTTGTGAATATTTTTTGTTCAAAATTTTACAGAATTTAGTTCAAACCTTATGTATTAATGTAGAATAAATGAAATTTGCAAAATTGTCATAGGATCTTTTAAAAAAATTCTGAAAACAAGGCCTTTTTTTGTTGTTCTAAACCCGGATAACCCCTTAAGCTGAGTAAGTAGGAGGCATGTTTTCCTCTTTTTGCAAGTTGGCATGCTTTTTTACATGATTTCTGCCTGCCTTTTGAATGATTTGCTGCATTTCCAAGGGCACTAATTTCATTATTTAGCTCCTTAAACTTGAATTAATGGTTAAATAACTTGTTTTTTATAGGCAAAACCTCAGCTGAGCCCCTTAAAAGCATTCTCAAGACAGGCAAGCCCATGGTGGGCCTGGGCATGGGCATGGGTCGCGGCCTAATGCCCGTGGATCTCAATGCCGAGCTAAAGAATCGCCTCAAGCGTTCCACCCATGCCACTGTCTCTAATCTCCGCAAGTCGGCCACCACGGCAGATGCCACTCGCGGCGATGAGGTGGATAATCCCCAACGGAACTTGGCTCAAATCCTGAGGAATGTGTCCAAGGAGAACTATGCCACACCCAAGCACGATGATGCGGTGAATCTGGTTAGGAATCTGGCCACCTTGGGACAACCCAGAGCAGCGGCTTCCGGCGAAGATGTAGCTGGTAACTGCGCCTCCGCATCGGAGGGCGAGAGTTCAGGCGGTCGGGAGATTGAGGCCATTATCAAGAACAGCGCTGTGGCAAGACGTCGCCGGCAGCAGCAGCAGCAGCAACAGCAGCCACATCAGCCTGATGGGTGAGTCCTGGTGCACGTCCTGGTCCAGCATCCGCATCGCTACTCCCCCTCCTCCTCCGCCGTGCTGTGTGTGCTCCTAACCCTTAGCTACTAACCCTAATGATGGTTTTATACTCGTATACATTACATGCATCAAATGTGTGTGCTCCTCAAGACTGGTTCCCAAGAGTAAAACTAAATAAATATACAATTAATGCAGTTTATGAATGGAATTAATATTGAAATTTACATTAGTTAGACAGACAGTCAGTCCCTTTGTATCCAAAACATTTGTAAGTGTCGAGATTCTCTTACCTTTAATTAAATCGCATTTTCCGCACTCGAACGCGCTAAAGTTTCCTACTGAGAGTGCAGCCCGTGGCAAGGAGCTATTACTGGCCACATCCACAGCCAAATCCAAATCCAAGTCTACTGCAGCAGCCACATCAGCAGCAGCAGCAGCAGCCACAGTATCCGCATCCGCAGCAGCCACTGAAAGCGAAACCCTTTTACAAGCTTCTTCAACCGAAACACTTTGAACAAAATTAGAGATTAAGTTTGAAATTTGCATTGCTTACTTACCGTTTTGTGCAAAAACTAATAACTGATATATACACGAAAAACAAACTATATATATACTTGTTTAAAACAAACCTATTCAATGCCACAATATATTTTTACGTGTGATGCCAACAAAGCAAATTAAAACAAAAAAAAAGCGAAAATATTAATAAAGTTGACGGAAATTCTATCTAATTGTAGTTTTCGTTTTTTCCGGCCACTAACCGTTGCCTTTTACTAACTAAATGTTTAACTAACTGCATGGATATTAATTTTAAAATATTTATAAAATTTTGTTTGATATGAGGAACTGCCAAACCCTTAAAATTGTAGGAAATTTAAATTTCCGTTAAAAAAACGAAAAACTTGGCATAACTGAACGGAAATATGGGCAGCATTGGATGCTCATTTTTCCGTTCGATAGTATCGTTTGTATTTTACATAACCGATTTTACTTACCCTACATTTGACTTTACACAAGTCTGTTGCTCAGATGTGGTTCGAATATCAGTAGGGGTTTGAGTATCAGAATATAAGAAAATAATGAATTAGGGCCCGTGACAGCTGGTCACACTTAAAGTAGCTCTCTCTTGATTCCATAAGCAAAATTCTGTTAAACGTCCTCTCAATTTGCGAATTCTATAAGCAAAATTCTGTTAACGAGCTCTGTCGCTCTCCTTTTGGGAATTCCATAAGCAAAATTCTGTTACGGTCTCATTTTAACAGAAAATTCTGTTACTCTCATCTAGGGACCAGAGGTTGTTGTATCAGATGTGGTTCGAGTATCAGATGTGGATTTTTTAGGGGAAAATGTCTTGAGATTTTTTAGGGTGATATTCAACAAATCTTCAACAAACACACTGCTTTTTGTTGTTGTCATTTGAAAAAAAATATTGTGAATGAACGGAACCGCGCGTCGCGAGCATAGTTTTTCGTAGTTTTACGCGTTTTTTCGTGGTTTTTTTTAAAACATATCAACAAACAGCACGTGTATCGACAAAGTTACTAGAAACATATATATTTTACAATATATAGACCAGATTTTGTGAGGTTTTGAGTGTTTTATTGTTTTGTTTACATTCTTTGCGATCGCGCGCGTCTTTTCCGTGCCGGTTGTGCAAAAAACGTAGAGCGAGAATTGCAACAATTGCTGGCAATTGAAAGTGCAAGTGTTGGTGCCATTTACGTTGGATCGCTGAAAGGTTTGTACAAATTGCATATTTGTTTCCTTGAAAACTCCGTAAACCAGACGAAAGGTTCCCTTATTTCCCATTTTTTTTTGGCAATAGTTCCATCTGCCTGAGGGTATCTCGCTCTAGCTGCAGCTGTTGCTAGCGCTCTCCTTATCTTACCTGCAGCCGCCAAACAGAATACAACTGTAAATTGTTTTGGTTTTGTTTTCTTGCTTCCATTCAAACATTTTGCTGATTCACCGAAAAAAACCCGTAGCACTGAGACAAAATAGGGAGCAGTTATTAATATTTCAAATATAGGTATAAATAAAACATTTTGCCATTGAGAACAAGTACTAATTAGTAATTCAGTTTGTTGTACTAATAATTCTAATTGCAATGGGAATACATTAAAACTATTAAAGGTTTATTTAATTAAAAAAGGCATTGAGCTTGAAAAATAAATTAATTAAATAGAGTTTGAAAATTTCCTTTAGGTGTATTTTTTCAGCGTCGCAGATTTTTCGTAAAAATTGTGTTTTTTTCTTGTTGTTGCCATGCTGCGGACGGAATCTTGTCCAGTTATTGTTTTTGTTGTTGTTATTTTCGTGTTTACTTGCACTTGGACGCTCTATTGTTTCGTCGTTTTTTGTTTTTGGTCTTTTCTTATTTTTATCCAGTTTTTTCCCAAGTTATTTAAGTCCGACTCGCTTGAGCAGTCTTGTAGCCAAATTTTTGTTGATTTAGCCGACATTAATTATCAAGTGTTTAATGTCTATTGTCTTAAAATTCAAGGTCCCCACAAATCGGGGCATTATTTGCATAAATAAACCAACAAATCAAAACCAAAACAAATGTAAAATCAATCAAATCGCAATTAAAATCAAGCCTGCAGCAGCCGCACTCAAGGTGATTATTCCAATTCTTCTGATATTTATTGCATAATAATCCAAAAAAGCTTATAAAACTCGTAATACCAAAAATCACAGCTCATGAATAATCAAATGCGGAGCGAATCAAATGCTGAAGGAGAATGCCTTTCGTTTTCCATGAAATTTGCATAATTTCTGCCTCGTATTTTGTTGTTATTTTTTCTACAATTTCTTTATTTTCGTTTTGAGTTTTTTGGCCCGTGGCGAATTTCTTTTGGCGGTGCCAATATTTGATGGGGCGAGAAATGAAAATGAAATTAGTTTGCAATTTGTTTTATTTGGATGGATTTACGATTTAAATGGGGAGCGTGTCTGCCCAGAGCCACAATTAAATAAAACGCTAATCGGCTTGAATGCTTCCAGAGAAGCTGATTAGTTTCATATTTCAGCAATTTTGTTTATTCAAGTTGAAAGTATTGCTTGGATTCACTTGAATATGGAAAAGTTATAGCAGATCTATCGCCAAGAAATTAATACCTACATATTTTATTTCAAATGTGCGCTCAAACAGAAAGGGGATTAAAGAGAATTGAGGAGGCTTTGAATTGGAAAGAAATTATTGTTCATTTTTATTTGAATAAGTAGGTATTTGCACTCTCATTTCTCTTTACTTAACCCAATAAATACCACTTGGACATACTTTTAGCTAAGAGCTCTTATCTAAAACTCTATATGAATGCTCTAATTACTAGGAGTTTTATAGAGTTTACATAGAAACCTTGGATAAACAAACCTTATAATCTTATTAGGTTCCATATTGACTTCTTTACTATGAAAATATAGCCATAGTTTACTTAGATAAGAAGTTGCTTCTTCGATTTCCTCTTTTTATGGCTAAATGCTTGCTCGTTTGTAAACAAAACAACGATTGGCCATAAATAGACAGGCTCTCGAGTGCTGCCGCTTATCGCTCTGGATTTTTTATGATAGTCAAGTGGCACTCGGCGGGGTTAATTTCACTCACTTGGGAAAGTGTTCGATTTGATGTGCATTTCCATTTCCACAGAATGCACAACGCCCAAATATCTGGGGAATACAGATAGCAGCACGTCTGCAGGGAAAACGTGAGTCCAAACGCTAATGAGCCAAAGCAAATAAACAAATAGGGGATTGAAACAAAGTTCTGCGAGAGTGGTTTGAGTCTAAAAATTAGGGGCCTCGCCCACGATCCACAAGAAAAAAATATTATAAACTTGGGAAAATGTATAGGTTTTAATTAAAAATAAAAAAACTTATGTATAAATAGAACAATCTTCTTGAAGACTTGGATCTATTAAGAGTTTAATTTAAAAAATAAAAACAAGAAAGGAAACTCTTCGGGAAACCAAAATTTGTATCTTTGTCTATACAAACGCTTATTTTAAAATAAGTTTTATTAATGGCTTTTATCTAAGTGCACATGGCGGGAGCTCCGGTTCGGATCTGTCGGCTGGCAATAATTGAAAAATGCCGCCACCGCCATCGTCGTCGTCGTCGCCGCGTGATCGAATGATGCATTATCAAACGGAAAGCTTTGCGGCTGATCCAATCCGATCCCATCCTCCCACCCCTCGTCTCGTCTATTCAAATGGAGAAACATTTCCATTTAAAGGCATGTTATTTGATGCTGCGTTATGGGGCTCTGTTGTTGGGAAATGCATTTCCAGATTACACAACAACCATTAAACTCACATATTTCCAAGGCACCGCACCGATCCATTAATTATGTTTTCGCTTCGGTTTGTCTAGAGAGCGTAAAGTTCTTCTGGCCGGGGCTATAAATATTATTTTTATTGGAAAATCTATGCAGCCGCGACGCTATGCGATGCCAGATGAAGTTGTTGAAGTTTTATGGGTCTGGGTCCTGAACAACCTGCAACCGATTCCAATTCCCGATGCAATCGGGGTTACACGAAAAGTTGTCTAAAATATTACACAATCTGTGGGGAGCTAGTACATTGACTCTGTTGACTCCTTTCCCTGTTTACATAGCTGCTTGTCTGACGGCACTCGAAAAAAGGTTAAAGTTACTTTTAGGTATCTTTGAGATATAAAATAAATATGTATTATTAAGCCCAAAATGTTTACAATATCAGAATAACAATATATTCCGACCTTTTCCCTTTAGTTAAATATTCGAATTCCCCTTCAATGTCAAGTTTTTCGGTGACTGTATGTATCTCTTTGGTTACGGTTTGCACAGCTGTTTTATTTGTATCTGTATCTCTCTTTCCTATATGTACCCTTGCATTTGTGTCTGGCGCTGTTACTGTCTGACAGCTTCCACCGCTTCGCTTCCTCAATTTGTCTGGGCAAGTGTTTTTTTTTTTTTTGGGCCAATTGGCCTGCTGAGTTGGTCCATTCAACTAGCATTTAATTGGACTTAGGGACTGGATAAGCTCTTGATTGAGCAGCGCCTTGTGAAACCCATCTCCCACACTCGCAGCTCATTAAAAGTATCGCCTCTAATTTATGGCATATGTCTGCCAGCACACACTCCTCCACAAAGTAAAGTCTAAAGTCTCTCCGACAGCTTGAAGTTTTCGCAATCGAAATCAAATTACTTAAAAACCGAAAAAAGCAAACTAGAAAATAAAAACCAATGGCAGGAAATGATGAAATTTGAAAATTGGCTGAGTGTAGTATATAGCTTAATTTGATTTTAATGAGAATTAATTGGCCACAGTTGGAGACGATAGATATGGTTTTAAAAGCTGTGGATTTCAACAGTTTCGTATAAAGTACATAGATTGAGCTAATGGGTTGTAAATTATGTTTATTTAATAGGAAAGAGAACAACTTGAGTGGTTTTTAATTAGCATTATATTACGCTGATTAGATTTATAATTTATCAATAAATAGTGAGCTTAGTTTATTGCTTATACTTTTTCAAAGCGAAATGTGAGGAATTGTATAAATTAACTGCGTTTTGTATGAGTCACTCATGATCTTTATTAACTTCTTACTTAATAATTCCAGACAAAATCCCTAATTTATTACCCACCCTCATTTAATATTTGGTGTAGCTCAATCCAAACAGGAAACTCCTAGTTCTTTCCCACTAAACTGCATATTTTATGAGTCAAAAGTGACTCAGCCGACGCATCCTTTTATGCTTGGACGCCACTATAGCAACTAGCCATAAATCTAGACGGCCTTTTTATGGCCAAAAGCGTAAACGTGAGTCGCCGTTTTTGTGGTTGAATATTTTTTAGGGGCAGCAGGAGCTGTAATAGATGCACTTAAACTGTCACTTCTATAAGGCCCCAGACAGAGTTTTTCCTGACATTGACTTTGACACTCGCGAAGTCAACAAACCCGACAGGATAATATGCAAATCCCCGGGGCTGAGCATATATTTTTTTATTTTTACTATTTGTTGCCGCATTTGTTTGTTTGGCCTGTCTGGCTGGCAAATAAAACTCATCAGGCCAGTTGACAACTCATTAGCTAAGGCATTCAAGGGAGTTGGAACAGGAGCAGTAGGAGCAATGCTTTAGCCACCTTCTTGGCCTCCGCGTACAATGAACTCATTTCGGACCAAGTTCCCTGGGCTGCCATGCAGCTTGGACTCGCGTATTTGCGACTTTTGTTGTCTGACAGCCGCTCATAAATCTGCAGCTGCAACTGGGCAAATGCACTGAAAGGAAAGTTTCAATATTTTTAAAAGATCATGATAAGAATGAGGAATTTTCTATATTAATTTGATCATTTTTAAGAGGATTTAGGGGATTTTAAACTAATTTTCTAAGTATTTCAAGGATTTATCTTTAGATAACTTTTCCTAGATGTGAATAGCTTTGACATACCAAAAATTATAAAATAACAGTTATAAAATCATTTAAAATTAACTTACAAAAATTCAAAAATTTCTTTCAGTTTCAATAAAGTAACAACCGATCTTTACGTTGTAAGTACGAGTATTTTTCTGCAGCTTCCAGGGAATGCAAAGTGGAGAAGCCACCTCCAGCGCTGCCCTCCATTTCCTACCCCCTACATCTTCTCCCGTTTCCGAATCCGGGACTCCATCTTGCAGCAGCTCAAAGCAAACTCTTTGTGCTCGGTCTCGGTCTTGCTGGCGTGGCTCCTTTGTCTGTCTGGGCCCCGTCATAGATATCATCATTGGGCATTTATTATTTCAGTCCTCCGTCCAACCGGCTGTGCATCTTCGTGTGCCTGGTTATTCAATTTCCTTTGTGCCGTTTCAGCTTCCTTGATGTATTCGGGCCAACATGTCCTCCTCCTGCTTCCCCTTCTTCTCCTACTCATCGATCCCACTGGCACTATCGATTTCTGGAACGACAGAGTGACAAACAATGAGCTGTTTTCCTTTTGATATATTGAATTGCATTGTTTGGCCAGGGCTGTCAGTGCATCGCCATTTCCATCTCCATTTCCATGTTCTCCATGTCCATGTGGAGCTAAGCACCCAACTCCCAATCCTCCAATCATCCAATCTCGCCTGTCGTCTGTCGCTTGTCAGTCAATCAATTAGACACCTGTTGCGAGTGTGCTTAGGCTTCCACGGGAGAAGCGAGACAAGTGACATTAAACGTCGAACTTTTATGGTTGAAAATAAAATTATGGTGACTTGTACTGGTTTGAGAATTATTAACCAAAAAATTGTGGCTAGGAAAAAGATTATAAATAATTTCTAAATGTGAAGAGGGTTATAAACTATTATTTTTTTTATCTTCTAGAAGTTTATATATAAACTTTATCTTTATTATTTGATAATAAATGTCTAAAGATATCTCCTTCATTAACTTTCCCGCTCCCATTCCTTTAAGAGGAAACACCCAAAGCATTTCCTCTCCGCTGTTTCCTGTGACTCTAACTCTCAGCTGCAGCATTCACATCATCAGCATCCTCTGGCCATATATTGTTAATCGATTATTAATGACTTTGGCGCAATTAAGTAACAAACAAAGCAAAAATCGCTTCATCGGGGCAGCGACAGCAACTACAACATGCCATTACCCATTAACAACCAGCTCCAACTTGGCCAAGAAACGCGGAGAAGGAGGCGGATCCCTGGTCACAACCGATGGTAAAAGTTGCAACTTGCCAGAGCAAAGGCAGCAAGTGCAGCGAATGCAGCCTGCAAGGCAGAAATCTTATGAAAATCAACATGCAAAACCAAGAAGAAAAAAACAACTTACGCCTTAAAATGTGAAAATGCGAATGACCCGAATTCACAGATACAGACACACACACACAGAGGCAGGGGTGTATGGGAACACACCAAAGCTATTTATGTATGGAGAAGGAAAATGCGATCTATCGGTATTTGTTTATCGAATCGAATCGAATTTCTTAAAATATTTGAAAATATGGTTTTTAATATCGATATATTATATCTACCTTTATACTATTTTTGAAATAAATATTTTTAAAAAAGATAATAGCACACAGAGCTCATGAAATACATGTACATTAGTCTAAAATTTGACTTTAAATATTAAAAAATTATACAAATATCACGTTTATTAATATAAATTAATCCGATATTGACATATCGATATTTGTACCATTCCCACTACAGACAGACACACACTTTCCAGCACACAGAGCCACTGAAATTGATAGCACACAAGGCGCATGCGCAACACGCAACACGCCAAAAAGCCTTAAAAGGCTGAAATAACAGCAACAACCACACACAACAAGTTCGATGACGACCGGCGACGATTTCCTTTTCTGCGCTTTCAGTTGTTGGGTTTTTATATTTTTTATTTTTAAGCTGCAAGCAAACTAGTTTTACGTACAGTTGGTAGAGTACCCATTAAATATATATGAATTAGGGGTATACTGAGTTAATAGGTACTAAAGAGTACAACAAGTTTTAAGAAACTGTAAAGGTTTTAGTTTAAGTAAGTCGTCAAATATATTTCAGTATTTTCCTTAACTATTTAATTTTCCAAAAATGTAAAACCTATTAAATTTTAATAATTTAATCATGTACAGGATACCAACGATTCGTTTATTAATTACCATTGGCAACATTTTTTACTTGACTTTTGTTTTTCGTTTTTATTTTTGGCGACAACGATGCCGCCATCGCACTTGCAACTCTTGCCTTAATTGGCCAGGCTGTCAGGCCGGGCCTCCTTCGTTTTGGCATAGGCAATTTTCATTTATTTATGCAAAGCATTTGCAAATATTTATTGAGCATTTTTCACTCGGTCTCTCTCACGTTGCATTTAACACATTTCCCCAATTTTCGAGAGACGTCTGAATCCCTGTGTGTGTGCGCTCCAATGAAAATGAAAAGTTCACGTTTTTTTTTTTGTGGAGGAAAACTCGTTTTTCGTTATGCATATAATGTTGACAAGCCTCAGATTTTTGTTTGCCTATTTTTCCTCTCTTTGTTTTTTTTTCTATTTTTTTTCCATGCCTGAATGGTCTAGACCCAGACTCTCATATGGGAAGCTCAATGAAGCGCGTAAAATGTGCCGCCGATGTGGGTTAGGAATATGGAAAGAGTTCTGGCGATTAATGACCCTCTCTCGCACATGAGGGGAATTTCCCATCTGGGTTGAGTAATGTATGGTCAGATCAATTAACTTTTTACGAGCTGCAAAAATTAATTAGCAACGGAAAATAATGAAATCTCCCAAGGCGTTGCCTCTAAATTAAAACTTTTATCACCTTCCCCGCCATCTGCAGCAGCAGCAGCAGCATAATAATATTTGCCACTCCCCTACACATTCTTGTGGATTTTCACCGCCAATTATCCCCAGAACCCACGGACGGGTCGTAAACACTCAACTACAAGTTGCATTTTAATTAGTTATCGCAGTGAAAATAAAAATTAGAAACGGACAAGTCCATGGCCACTCCCCCGGCTGCATATTCTGGCTGCTGGCAATAAAACGCATTGAGATTGACGCAATCGCATTCCGGGAATTACACATACACATGCTTCTCGGGATCTTGGATCTTGGATCTTGGTCGTATGCCATATATAAAATGCCGGCGTCGAATGCCACGCCAATTGTGCTAATAAATGAGCCACTTGCTGCGGGGCCAACAGGTGTTCCACGTCTTTGTTTTCCCCTGAATCTTGGTTCTATTCAGCCCTACAAAAGGCACACAGAAAAGCCAAGACAAGCCAAGCCAAGCCGCCTTGAAAGGAAAAGAAGCAACTGCCAGACTCAGACCCGAAAGCCATAAAAGCCAAACGTGTTCTTGGGGTTTTGTGGCAGAACTGACAGGGGCAGGGGCAGGGTATCAGCCGGCACCTTCAATGGCTTATAGCCATATAGTACCATCATTCCCCTCACCAGTTTTGGTCAGGTCTTCCAGCGCTCTTCCACTTTGGTTTTCATTGCCATAAATGGCATAATAATTTGGCTTTTGTCTATTTCGCCGCCACCGCTAAGATTTCAAGATCTTGTGGAATTATTTCGCACTTTTGGTTCATTATTGGCTCAAATAATTTCTTTATAACCCGATCATCAATCAAAGTGTTTCCGTCTTGAGGCGTTAAAATCGGAAGAGCCTCGAGCTAGATTTTGAAGTCTCTTTCTTTTCCAGCTCATTAATCATGATCTAGAGTTAAGGGTCATTTAAAAGCGAGCATGGGTTGATGGGTTGGGGCTTCAAAAAATTATAAATTGTACAGTTAGGTCTTGTATTATAATGAAATAATAAGGGTTTTCTCTTGATCTTTTTCTAAAATCTTGTTTGAATAAAAATGAAGCCTATAGAATAAGAAATTTATCTATTAGGAAGGGCTCATAAGATATACTTAGATATATTAGAAGGAAAAGATTTTGTTTTAATATTTCCATCCATCCTTTTTTTAAAGGTTAAATATGTTCAAGACTTTTAACTGCTGACACAAGTAAATTGCCTGGACTTCCAGGACTTCCTCTTTTGCCTTGTCTAAATATTTTGCTATTTCTTTCGTTTTTTTTTTTTTTTGCATTTGCGAAATTCAATCCCACTGCTGCAACCCCATTTGTTCAGCTCTGTCAAAGAGGGTTAATTCATTAGCCACTGAGGGTTGAATTTCAAGTTGTTCAAATGTTTGCTAAAGGATTTCCCCTCTTTAATTTCGAAGCTTCTTCCTTACAAATTTATACACGTTGCTGGACATTAGTTTAACAAATTCAAGAGCTGCTTGAACTGATCGTCCGCGTCTAAAGGGGTCTGCGTGGGCACTTCGGTGGATGGCGCCTCTGTGGTCGTTGTCGTGGTGGAAGTGGTCGTCGTTGTCGTGGATGTCGAGGATGTGGTCGTAGGCATGGGCTTTGGCTTGGCACGGCCATCCAGGCAGGCCTGCAGATGGTTATAGTTTTTGGCAGTGGATTCCACGTAGCTACGTTCTGCCTTGTGGATGCACTGCTCGTGCTGGAGATCCACCACGCGGTAGCGCTCCTGCAGCATCCTTCCGGATTCGGAGGCATTGCCAGAGATGCTGTAGGTGGAAACGGTGTTGTTGGAGCCCTAGAATGTAAGGGAATTATTATTAGTCATTCTATTTTTCGATTTAGAGAGAATTATAAGCCTCACTCACCACAGTGGCATGACAGTTGAAAGAGTCCAGGGTGTTGTTGATGGAATTACATTCCCTTAGCTCCTCGCAGACCCTCTCAGAGGAAAGCTTGATAGTTCTGCGGGTGGCCAGGAAGTCACTGTCGATGCCCTTCCTTGCATTCTGCACTCTCTTGGAGCAGTTGCTGTAATCGCCGCTGTATAACTCCGCAATCAGGTTAGACTCGCCGATATAGCCACCGAAGCAGGCCACCGAGGCCATGGGATCGCGACGCGTTACCCGAGAGTTGAGGAACAACTGGGTGAGCCCATCCTGTGTGGGCAGACCCACATAAGGAGGCAGTGGCCTGCTGACGCTATCGACAGGAACCACCAAACCGATTAATCCAAACAGGGCTAGGATTTTCACCACACTTGAGCACATTTCAGAGCACATTATTGAAGATTCTTGAGGTTCTCACCGGAGACAGAAGCACTTTTGACGCATTCCGTCCGTCGGATAGCTCTTTTATATGCAAACCCCAGATGCGGCTGACAGGCTGGCGGAATGATAGATAAGCCACAGCCCCTGTTATGTGATTTCCTTTCGCGATGCGATGCTCTTATCTGTTTTTGCAAAACTTTTCTATTGCCTTGGCGCATTATCTTTGGGCCAATGATAAACCATAGATAAACAGGCGACGCTGGGCATGATTGAATTGGGATCGCCTGGGATTTACTGTTTCTGAGAAATGCGTTCTCCATTTTTTTACGAGCGAGCGAGTATGAGTCCCCCACAATGCACATTGCTTATTTCCTATGACGGTGGTAAAAGTGTCCAAATATCCGCCGGATAGCAGGAGATTTCCACGGTGTGAATGCTTTCTAAGTAGTCGGCTAATATTTGCCCAAGATAAATAGAGTAATTTACGTTGATAAACTCGGGATTCTTTATGGCCCGCCACGCTCATCCGCTGTTCAAATACACTTTGTTTGGGGGCCTAATTTTATAATCACCGCAAATATTGGGACAATCTTTGTGCTTAAGCTGGGTGAGTCGCATTGCGCTCAAAGGGGCTGTAATGGAAGGATGATGAGTAACGAGTTTATTTATAGGATGCCTAACAGGGTTTTAGCTTTGGTTAAATACAAAAAACATCGTAAAAATAATTGCTAGGGAAGTTGTATAAATAAATCAACCAGAATAAACCTTAAACTTCGATAAATTCATCGAATTATATGGTTTTTCTTTATCAATCATGTAATTTTTATAAAAAATATTTTTATTTGAATCTCCAATTCGATTATTTAAGTACTTAACTAACAAACAATAATATTAACAATTTTATATCACGAGTATCCCAGTTACCTACCGAAACCCTAACAAAAACAACTGAGTATGTGGGTTTACCCTATTCAAGATTTCTAGGTCTCAAACCCACATTAATGCCTGTGCTCGAACGCAGTATGAAGTTCATCATGGGCTTTAGCTCTTCACCAAGTGGAAGTAATTCGTAGTGTCTTAAAACCTTGCTAATCAGAGATTTCATTTCCAAAACGGCAAACTTCTGGCCAATACAGTTTTTGGGTCCGGCACTAAAAGGCACATAGGCAAAGGTCGCATGAGATTCCTCCTCGCTGTCCAGAAAGCGTTCGGGCTTGAAGGTGAGTGGGTCCGGAAAATATTCAGGATCCCGATGAGCATAGAGGGGAACCAAATAAATGCTTGTGTTGGCAGGAATGACCTTCTCTCCGATGACCAGGTCCATGGTGGTGTATCTTCCAATTGCGGGAACTGGCGGATACATACGCATGGTCTCCTTGATCACGCAGTCCAGGTACTTAAGTTCCGACATCTTTGATTGAGTGACTGGAGTGGAGGGATCTCGTCCTAGGACAGCTACTAGCTCCTCGTATATGCGCTGCTGAATCCTGGAATTCCGGGCAATGGCGTATAAGGCGTGAGAAACACCACTGCTGGTGGTGTCATCGCCCTCGAACATGAAGGTGTCCACCTCCTCGCGGATGTCCGCATCGCTGAGGGGTTCATTGTTAATGGTCGCCTGCAGCAGGATGTCCAGCAGAGCCATCTGGGATTTAGTGCCGATCTCGGCATCACCTAGAGCTGTGAGCAGAGAAAGATAGAGTGAGTCAATAGCTTCCTCTGTGAATGATTCAGTGCACCCACCCAGCGGCCGGTAGCTGCCGTCGGCCTTTGCCTGCTCCACCGTTGCCCGCCGCTCGCGAATGACCTTGTCGGTGAATTCGTGCATGACGCGGATATCGCTCACCAGCTGCCGGTGGAGCAGGGGCGCCAACAGGGGAAAGAGCCAGTCGTAGCGCTGCGAGACTTTGAACATGCGATCCGGCTGGATGTAGACCACACTGAAGAACCGGGAGAGAGAGAACAGGGAAAGTGTTAGACAGAATTGAATACTCATATATTGGTGGGGTGAACTCACTTTTTGAGCGCCTTGATGTACGGAAAATCGGGGTCGTTCTGGGCATTCACCTGGACACCCATGGCGGCCTCTGCAAAAAGAGTTTCATAAATCAATAAACGGGCATAATAGATGGCACGGAGACCTACTGTTGGTTAGGAAAATATGATTTATGCAAAAAAAAGCTACATTATGTTGTGTATTTCTTGTTTCAATATCGATTTAGTATTTTTGTAGGAGAAACTATATATGGTCACAGGGATTGACCTAAGAGCACAGATTAAACTCAGCTATTATAAACGTTCCAAAATAATAATGTTTAAACTAAGTAAAGTTAGGTAATAAACAAGAATCGCAATTTGATGTTATGTTCCTCACTTAAAGAGTCTGTAACCTAGGCGTACATATAATATTTAATACAGAAATTGCTAGGTTTTGTAATAAAAGTAAATGTATATATTAAAATTAACGATTAACCTGACTAATTAAGTCAACCATCACGTTTTTAAGCGTTGAACAATCTTGTTTCAACGAGTTTTACTATGTTATATACATTTTGCTAAGGGTAAACAAATTAAAAAACCGCTTACAGAGCTTTTTTTGTAATTGCATCTATAAATGTTTCAAGTTGACTTAACACCGCAATGACACTCACCTGTGATCACATCCAATGCTGCCAAAGAAACGTACTGGAGTATATCCACCGTTGTCTTGCCATCGGCCACCTTTCTCAGTTTCTCCACCAAAACGCCACTGTTTCTGTCCATGATCTCCATATAGTGTTCCAGGACTTTGAAGTGGAAGGCATTGGTGAAGACTTTTCTCCTGGCATGCCATTTCCTGCCTGTGCTGACTAAAAGTCCATCATTGAGGAAGGGTCGCAAAAAACGATAGAGCTGACCCTTCTCCAGGAGCGTGGTGCTGCTCAGGATGTGCTCAAAGTCCTTGAAATCCTTTGTGTACAATATGCATTCATCGAGGACCCAAAAGTAAAAGTTCTTGCCATATTTCTCGAACATTTCGCCCACATATGGGATGATGTCTGGAAAGGGATTTTGATTCAGTCTCTAATGAGATTTATAGAGAAAGTTTAAGGGACATACTCTCTGCCCCCAGGGACAAGGCCTGGATACCACATCCCAGGATAGGAAGTGACAGGGGTCCTTTGATCTTTGACTTCTCTAAGGTTGTGACTCGATGGCGCTTTCGTACAAAGTCCCAGGCGAGGAGCAAGATCAGGGCGCCTGTAATCAGGGTCAGCCACATTGCAGCTACTGTAATTGCTCTTGCTGGTGTTGTTATTTGTGACCTCCCGGCGGAGATTAAGGCTAGAGACCAGCCAGAGATCGGTTCAGAGTTGGATGATTATTTAGTTTTACTTTCTGCGTTGTTGACGCCGCCGCTTTTGTCGCTCAACTGTTGATAGCCGACCGCTTGACCAGCCAAGCGCAATTTGGGTTTTAAAAACTACACTCTGTATACTATATATCAGCTATATAGAATACGGGATTCTCTCGCTCTCAGCCGATCCGCTCTGGAAACTGGTTTTAAGCCGCCGCCTATGTTGGAACATATATATATATATGAGTCGGGTTTTGAATGTTTTGAGTGTTGCAACATTCGCGGCATGCGATTCGCATTCAGAGCGTTATGCGGCGATTGCGGGACTGACCATGCCTAAAAAGAGCAAGTGTTGATATTGAATTACCATATAAAAATAATATATACAGTGGACGATCGAAAGAGTATACATTGGTAAGGGTATTTTGAATATTTGTTGATTTAATCAAGCTAGAACAATGGACATGAAATAAAATTAAATGCACATAGTAGTTAGAGCTTCGAAATTTAAATAAATAATTAATTATATATTCGAGATAATCGACTGCTGATAGCACTCAGGGTCTATATATATTCAATCGTGAAATACGAAGACCAATCAACATGTAAAACATACATATGTAAATTTGTTTAACTATTTTAGTTATAAATTCCTAAAATTCTAAATTTCGTAATAATAATAAACTAAAAGTATATTATTTGCAACATTTAAAATTCTATTAAAGTTAGTCAAAAATTAAACAAGGGTTTGTTCATTTGAATACCTACTGTAATTACATAAAGTCATACACATATATAAGTGATTAGAATGCCACTAAGGTTTAAATTGGTTTGCCTGCGCATTAATTATCTCTAGTATTTAGCTATTTAATCGAGGGCAGCTATTAGTTTTGCGATCCATCGATTAATCCGAACAACGCTAGGATTTTCACCGGCGAGCACAATGTCTTAGAGATTTTTGAGATTAAATGGGACAATCTTTGTGCTTAAGCTTGATTTAAAGGGTTGTAATGAAATTATGATGAGTAACGTGTTTATTATGGGATGCCAAACTGGTTTTTAAATACAAAAAACACGAATCATATGGTTTTGATAAAGATCAATCCTTCTAATGTTAAAAAAAAGCCTTTATTTGAATTTCCAATTACTGAACCAACAAATAATCTTAAAAACTCTATATCACGAGTATCATATTTTCCATTAACCGTAACCTTTATAAAACGAGCCCTATTAAAGCTTTCTAGGCCTCAAGCCCACATTAATGCCCGTGGACGAACGCAGAATGAAGTTCATCATGGGCCTGAGCTCCTTTCCCAGTGGAAGTAATTCGTAGTATCTTAAAACCTTGCTGATCAGACATTTCATTTCCAAAGTGCCAAACTTCTGGCCAATACAGTTTCTGGGTCCGGCACTAAAAGGTGCATAGGCGAAGGTCGCATGAGATTCCGCCTCGCCTTCCAGAAAGCGCTCGGGCTTAAAGGTGAGTGGGTCTGGGAAATATTCTGGATCTCGATGCGTAGCGTATGGTACTAGGTAAATGCTTGTGTTGGCAGGAATGACCTTTTCTCCAAGCACTAGGTCCTTGGTGGTGTATCTTCCAACTGTGGGCACTATCGTATGCAGGCGCAAGGTCTCCTTAATCACGCAGTCCAGGTACTTCAGCTCCGACAGCTGCGATTGGGTGACTGGAGTGGAGGGATCTTGACCTAGGACCTCTACTATTTCCTCAAATAAGCGCTGCTGAATCCTGGAATTTCGGGCGATAGCGTACAGGGCGTGGGAAGTACCACTGCCAGTGGTGTCATTGCCTGCGAACATGAAGTTGTCCACCTCCTCGCGGATGTCCGCATCGCTGAGGGGTTCATTGTTAATGGTCGCCTGCAGCAGAATGTCTAGCAGAACCAACTTCGACTTGCTGCCAGTCTCGGCATCACCTAGAGCTGTGAGCAGAGAAAGATAGAGTGAGTCGATAGCTTCCTCTAATTCAGTGATTCAGTGCACCCACCCAGCGGCCGGTAGCTGCCGTCGGCCTTAGCCCGCTCTACAGTTGTTCGCCGCTCGTGAATGACCTTGTCGGTGAAGTCGTTCATGACGCGGATATCGCTCACCAGCTGCCGGTGGAGTCGTGGCGCCAACAGGCTGAAAAGCCAGTCGTAGCGCTGCGAAAATTTCAACATGCGACCAGGCTGGATGTAGACCACTCTAAAGGAACCGGGGATGTAAGAACAGGAAAAATGTTGAACGCAAATGTATACTCAAATATTAGTGGGCAAACTTACCTCTCAAGCGCCTTGATGTACGGAAAATCGGGGTCGTTCTGGGCATTCACCTGGACACCCATGGCGGCCTCTGCAAAAAGAGTTTTATAAATCAATAAGCGGCTATAATATGTGGCACGGAGACCTACAGTTAGTTAGGGAAAAATTATTCATGCAAACAAAATCAAATTTTTTGTCCTTGTTGTTTCTGTATCGACACCCTAGCCACACTCACCTGTGATCACATCCAACGTTGCCAAAGAAACGTACTGGAGTATATCCACCGGTGTTTTGCCATCGGCCACCTTTCTCAGCTTCTCCACCAAAACGCCACTGTTCCTGTCCATAATCTCCATATAGTGTTCCAGGACCTTGAAGTGAAAGGCATTGGTGAAGACCTTTCTCCTGGCATGCCATTTCTTGCCCTTGCTGACTAATATTCCATCGTTGAGGAAGGGTCGCATAAAGCGATAGATTTGACCCTTCTCCAGGAGCGTGGTGCTGCTTAGGATGTTCTCGTAATCCTTAACATCCATGGTATAATATATGCATTCATCGAGTACCCAAAGCCGAAAGCTCTTTCCATATTTATTGAACATTCCTGCCATATATGGCATGATGTCTGAAAAGGAATTTAGTTAGTTTACAATCATATAGGAAGTTTAGGGACATACTCTCTGCTCCCAGGGACAAGGCCTGGATACCACATCCTAGGATAGGAACTGACAGGGGTCCCGTGATCTTGAATTTCTTAAAGGTTGTGACGCGATGGCGTTTTCGTACAAAGTCCCAGGCGAGGAGCAGGACCAGAACGCCTGTAATAAAGGTCAGCCACATTGCAGCTCCTTTAATTGCTCTTCCTGGTGTTGTTATTGGTGAGTTCGCGGCGGAGATTAAAGCTCCAGAGATCGGTTCAGAGTTATATGATTATATACGCACTTTTCGCGTTGTTGACTCCGCCGCTTTTGTGGCTCAACTGTCGGTAGTGGACCAGAGCCTAGATATTTAAACTAAAATGTAATACTATATTCAAGATAACCGAGTGCTGATAGCATTCACAATTAATGTAATAACCACAATAAATATTCAATATAAAGTTTTAAGCAAAAAGACACCGTACAGCATTAAACAAAAATAATAATTTATTCAAATGGTTAGAACTTTAAAGATCTACGCCAAGTCTTGAACTATTCTGCAATAATAATAAAAACAAAGAACACAACGTATCAAAAAATATAGAAAGAGCATACCTTGGGAGTTTATTCATTCAAATACCTACTGTAATTATATAAAATGAAAAGAATAAGTTTGCTATTTAATTGAGGGCAGCTATTAACATTGCGATCAATATCTTGTAATCATGTCTTAACAATTAAAAGTTAAATTTATGCACAGCATCAACCCCTCAGAACTAGCGAATCCCTTAGATCGGCTTCATGGAGGGCACCCAGGAAACGGTAGCCTCTTCCAGTGAGCAGAGCAAGACACTTGACAAGCCACCAGTTCAGGCCTGGCTCCTCTCTTCCTCCCCAATTTCCCGCCAAAGAAAACAGCTGTGACAATCGGAGCGAGGCGACAAGACACGAGACCTCGACACTACACTCAAAAATAAATATTAAATATAAATAGAAGAATTATAAAACGATGTTACAGTAGTCTTTTTTATGTTGGTAGATCTTTTTATGAATTTAAGACTTTTTTTTTAGAATTTTTATTTCATAAGCTAAATGCTTGCAAAGTATTAAAAAAAATCGTACACCCAAATTATTTGTTATTTATTTTTAAAAGCAAATGTTCTTGTTAAATGTCTTCTGGAATTCTACGTTCCACCTAGTTCGCTTTTTCCAGTGTAGTAGGCCCCGCAGTTGAATAAACTGCGATTGCTCGTAGTTCTGGCTGCCGTTGTTCCCGGTTAACTCGTTGAACTTGACGGCAGAGTTCATTGGAGTTGAAGTAGGAGACCAGACCAGACCAAAGCGAAAGACTCACCGGCGGAGACAGTCGCAGCGCGGCAAGTACATCCACTTGGCGGTCAATTAAGGCACTCGGATGACATCTGCACATGTTGTTCCATTGTTTGGCGTTCTGAGGGCCTGGCCTGGCCAGAACGGAACAATCAAGAGCAGAGCAGAAAGCCAAAACAAGTTATCAAAACGTCGAAACCCCGAAAGAAGTTTACCTCCGATGACGCTGTTCCTCTGACGCCAGCAGAACGGTAAATGGGAGCGTCACATCGTTTGTATATATATATATATATTTTTATATATCTTTCCGTACGCGATATCTGGTATAAGCAGAAAGAAAAGCAAACGCTGTTTAAATTGTAGACCATCTTGAAAATCGTTGACTCACGTTATTCCCAGGGAAACTGAAGCAGAAAGCGGAAGAATTTCACGCCAAAGTAATGGTATAGGTAATTATGCGGGTCCCATAGAGTTGGGGGAAAAGCAAAAAGGAAAACTCAATCAATAAGTGCACACGCCCATCGGGGGAAAACAGGGGAATAGCCGTGACAGGCACGTAGGCACGACCGAAAATGCAACAACCCCGAAATAATATTGACTCCCCTTTAGGCACACAAAGAAAAATAATCTCAAATTAACTGTAAACTCTAGCCAATAAAATGTAATTATTTTTTGGCACTTAATACTAATACTAATAACATTCTGAGAGCAAATTTTTAAACAACAATTTTCAACCTTAAAGTTCATTATTTCTCTTTAAATTCTTTGTGTAGATTTTAGATGAATTGATGTCTGGTTCGATCTTATTTTGGGTTTGGGGCTTCTTTGTTTGCTTTTGTCCCAAAAACGCATGTTTCCTCCTTCCGCTGCAGTCGTCGCCACATGGCCTTTCCGTCGAGTCACTCAACTGGCTCTCAACAGCCAAAATCCACCCAAGAACCAGCCACCCACACACAACCCCTAGGATGTAACAGCCGCTCTTCTCTAACCCATCGGAACACCGAACAAAGAGGAGAGTTTGTTTTGACGCATTTCCATTCGGCTTTTTCGGGGTTACCCCGGCAACCGGCAAACAGAAAGGAAACGAAAACATGTCTGGGGATCCCTGAGTGGAGTGGGAGTGGGTCCATCTGTACCAAGGAGAGGGGCTACTCGCTGGAGGGTTGTTGCCGACGACAGCACGTGTCTGGGATACTGCGCCTGCTCGTGGAATAACATAAAACAGCTGACCGACGAAAGGTTTAGCAACTAAAGTTGCCAAAGCGTAGATGTTGCTGAGGCCTTAACCCAAGAAGAGAATGTGGTTCAAAATTAGATTTCCCTTTTAAAAAATATTTTATAAATTTAAATATTTAAAGATTAAAAAGAATAGAGCTAGGAAAATTTAAGAAACAATTTTCGCTTAGATTTTGCCATTTCACACCTTCACCCAAAAGGTTAAACATTACAAAATTTCGATTTCACAAAAGAGCAGCCACCCAAAAAAAAAGACGCGACACCTTGAACTTGAGGTGAAATTTTGGCTCTTAACCCAGAGCCACAATTAAGCAATATTTTTTGCTTGGCAAAACTCAAGACAAAGCAAAGGCCCCCGAGTTGGCAACTATTTTTAAATCTTTCGCGGGGTCGGCCTAATGAAATGTCGAATGGCCGGACAAAAGAGCAAAACAGCAAAATGGCAAAACTAAAAAGCGAAAAAGCGAGTTGCAAAGAGACCATAGTGGAATCAGTCAGGCTGTAAGCCCATGTTGACGTTGTAATTTTGCATCATTACCGCCAAGTAAATTGCGGCGTGGGAAAGTTAAACCAAAGCGAACTTGAATCTTGGATCTATGGGATCTCTTGGGATCTCTCGGGATCTCTAGGGGTCTCTGCTCTTTGTCTGATGAAAGCTTCATTACCTTTCATTGCTCTCGTCAGCTTGTGCCTAGCGCCTTCGTGGGTAATTGCCACTCTTTTGGATCCCGAAAAAATCGGACCAACTACAAAGTCAGCGAATTCGATTCGAAGTCTGGCATAATTAGTTGCATAAGTTGATTTCTGCTTACCTGGTAATTTATATGACGCGAAACATTACCTGCAAAATCACCTGAGATTCATGTGTGGTTGCACTGGGAGAAATAGAAGGGTTGCTTTGGGTTTTAGTAGATTAAATAATTATTTAAATAAATAATTATAAAACAGAAAAATAAATGTATCACTTTTATATACACAAACTCTCTTTAAAAATTTCCTAAAATGAATTCAAAATAATATTGAATTATTTTTCTGAATTTATCCAATTTCATATACACTCTACTTAAAATCAAAATAATTTAGAATTAACTTATACTAAAGGAATTCGCATATAAAACAATTTGAGCTAACATGAATTCACTTAAAATGAACTCTACACAAAATGAATTCACGTTAAAATGAAGATGAAAGAAAATGAATTCAGGAATTTATTCATATTACTTCTATGGCACCTAAAAATATCATTTTAAAAATCTTTAAAAACAATTAAAAATTTATAAAAACAAATATATATTTTCCCAAGTGCCGCCACACGATCCGTCTTGATTTTTATTGCGGTTTAGCCATCAAGTCTGATGCTTCTGTTGGTTATATATCATGTTTTAGTATTATTAGCTGCGAGATATTATTATTTTTACTTATTTCTGCCTCAACTGCGGCTTTAACCTTGTTGTTGAAAACCGCTCAAACCGTTGCCGCTGCCAGGGCCGTTGATTTATTATTGCTTTTATATCTCGCACTGAGCACTTGACATAGAGTCTGTATTCCGATGCCAATGACAGAGACCTTTCTGCGGGAGATCGAGAGAGTGCAGCAGGTAGTAGTAGTCTCTGCATAATATATTTAAATATCTCCATGAGTGTTCTTCACATTGCTGCTCATAATTTTGCATAAATTTTCAACACCTTGGATTGAATCTTTGCATTTACAACTCCATTAGAGTCTGCAGAGTGGAGATGCCGTGTGAGGGGCTCGTAAAGTCAAGGCTTGATGGCGTGCAATTATTTATGCCGCGCCAAATAGTTTATAAAACAATTCATTTTGTTATATCATTAAGGGGCCCCTTAACCCGCACTCTCTTAGTCTGTTATAAGAGAGACTGCCTGCCGCATTGCCAAAGTGATCGCGTGATCTTGGTTCACATTCACTTTTCGCAAAAAACAAAAAAAAACCTAATAAAAAAAGAAAGAAAAGAAATTTTAATTACCTCCCAGCGTAATTCAATTACAAAATGTGAGCGAATGATCAACGATCCTTGGGATGGCTTCTAATTATATACAAAAGGAACGTCTCAATTTCGTGAAAACTGATTCGCTGTGAGGCTTAAATTTGAACAGTTTAGCTTTAGCTTTTCCGCATTTATGGGTGCGTCTGTGTTGACCGCACCCAGGAGTTTAGCAATCAAACTAATTGCTTGCTAAACGCTTTCCAAAGGGCAATTACTGCATTAAGAAACTATAGATATCCAGGCAAAAATAAAGGAAAAAAGCCCAGGAGGAGCCATTCGCGTGTCTGCACTTTGACCTATGACTCCAGCCAGAGATAGCCCCGCTGCTCACCCCAACATTCGTCTGCATTTTAGCCATTATTCCTCCATTATTTCATTATTCCATCGACCAGGCTCTTACTTTGATTTCACGATTCAGCAGTTGTGGCTAAACTCTGAACTTTTAGCAATGGCATTTTCCATGTGGTTATGCATGGTAATTGAATTCCAGTTTGAGTTTTGCCTGGAGTTTTTTAAAGAGGATTTTTAGCTGAGGCTTAAGATTAGATAAGATAGTAGAGACCTTAAGAAATAGTAAGAAAATGTTGTTAATGTTCCCTAAAATCAACTTGATAAATAAATATCCAATATTCAAATAATTCCTTCTTATCTGTCGTTGATACAGTTTGATTCCCACTCAATTTTCCCTGAACTCTGTTTCAGTATCTTGATAATATTTTCCATTTCTTGTCTTGATTTCAACCAGTGGGTGACAAGGTGTCTCAGGTAGACCTGTTCCGAAAACCCAGCACCTGGTCATCGCTTGGCCTGTCTTTCGGCTTGCTTCTGTCACAAATTTTCCAAATTAATATGCAATTTAGCTGTCAGCGCGGCTCTCTGTTTGTTTACCTGCTTTTTCGATGGGCACCTGAAGGAGAATCTGAGATATGTATCTTGGACCTAGCCCAGGTTGTGCTCGCTTTTGCAGTGGGCTCACCTTAGCGCGTCGCAGCAGAGCTCAGCTCAGCTCGTTCGCCATTCGTCTCTCGGAGTTCGTCGCGTGCAGTCTGCTTTTCAAGTGAATTCGCTTTTCCAGCGACTCCAAAAACAGAAACCAAAAACAAAAAGACACGTGCAGTGATTAAAAAAAAGTGAGTGAGCTTCAAGTGCTGACAATCTGTCTGTTATTTTGTGGGATTAATTTTCAAAGAGTTTATTTAAATTATTTAATTTAAATACAACAAAACATATTGATGTTTAAATATTCTTTTGGCACAATGTCATAACATCATATCTTCTCTTTCCTTTAAATATTTTCTTAAATATTTATTTGGCAGCTCTGTTGCACTTCGTTTTCCATTGCATTGCTTTGCCAAATCCAAACAAGTTTTCATTCTTAGCGGTTCGTTTTTTTTAATGCCGCCTGTCGTTCCGAATAATCCGTGACATATATAAATGCCGGGCCCATTTCGTTGGGGGTTTTGTTTTTCTTCTTTTTTCGCCGGACTCTCTTTTGACTCACGCTGCGAGATAAAGCTCAGGGGAACAGAATCCCAAGTCGTATCCAGAATTCAGAGCTCACCATGTACCGAAACATGTCCGGTGACTAATAAGTGTCTGTGTCCGAGTTTTGACTTTTGTGAAAAATCATCGAGTCGTTCTTAACGGTTCTGCTTACAAAAAGAAATATACAAAAAATAAGAGACAACGCCTGCGAGGCAATTTCAGTTGGCCAGAGATACACAGATAGAATCTGGAATCTCGTTTTGCTAAAACAAAGACCAGCTTTTAATCAATGGAAGTGCTGAGTGGAGTATAGCGTTATGCAATAGATCAAAGATTCCAGTTGAATTCTATGCCATTTTTAACTAGCAAAACATTTGTTAAATATTTAAAAAATATGTTGTGGATCTAGAAGTAAATATTATCAAAATTCTGAATCTTTGCAAGGGGCTTTGTGACAATTTCTTTACTAAATTAATGAATCTAAATTATATTAAAAATATAAAAGCAATTAATGAAGATTTCCTTCAAAATTCTATTTCAAATAACTCGGAATATCTAACATATTTCAAATGTCAGTGTGTTGCCTTAATACTTTCAAGGATAATCCCCCGAGCCATCAACTTGTCTCATTAGCCGCCCGCGGTTCGTTTACGTTAACATCTGTCTGACGAGGCAATAAAAATGGGCTTCAGCTTCATAAGAAATAACAATAACCGATCCAATCCAATGCAATCCGGCGACCATTCGCAGAAAAAGAAAATTCCATGGCCATCTAGGAGGAAAATCGCAGCGTGCCCAGCGCTTAATAAATGGCCATGGATGGTCCCCGTTCCCTATTAAAGGAGAAAGTTGGCTTTGACTCGGGATCTGGCTCTGGCTCTTACTTGGGTTTTGGTTTGGCGGGAAAGAAGCAACAAAAAAATACGAAATCTCAGAAACAGAAATAAAAGGCAGCCTCCTCTTCGCCTGTCGATTCAACGATCGCCGCTTCCTGTGCATTCTATTCGAAGGGGGACGATGGCGAATAAACGAACAAATAAGGCAGTTCAGTTCGACTCGCTCATTAGTGGCTGGGAAAACGCCATGTCACGAGTTTCCTATTAATGGTGTGTGGAGGAAAATGGGAACGGATTGTGAAGCATCCATTGAGGAAAAACGCACGCTTTAAGCCATTCCCGCTTACCTCTATATGTGCAGTATCTTGCAGTTTGTGGTTAACAAAGCTCAAGTTTAGGCCACCCAAAGTACAATCTTACTTGCATTTCTTTTATATTTATAAATTGCTGTTTGTACATTTCAAATGCTAATTCTGTTTTAAATTTATTACCTCTTAATATATAACTTAATTGCCACACTCTTAAGATATTTTCAACAGCATTTAACGATCCCATTTGCATCTTTTTTCTTGCAGAAATCTCGTTGCTAAAAGCAAAAGTCACTCGGCCATCTCGGCACCCCTCGGTCTTGGCCCCCAGCTACCACCCCTTCCCCTCGGCGGCGGCTTTGTCAAATTGCGTCATGTAGCCAAGGAGGAGGAGGAGACACCCACAACTAGTAGCACATCAGCGAAAGAATCGCCAAAGAAAGATCTAGATCAGGAGCAGGGAGAAGCTTCGGGAGGAGATTCATCGCATCCAACGGCTCTGCCTGAGTTCCTCAAAGGCGTGCAAAGATCATCCACTGAGGTGAGTATATAATCTATATAAAAATGTGGAATTGATTTAAAATGGTATACAATATATTTGTATGATCAGTTCCCTTCTTCTTCTCTAATTGTACCTGACCCAGTGTCAATTAAATCGATTCACATGTGACTTTGTGCCACCCGTGCACACTCATCCATTATCCAATACTATAATCAATCCATCCTCCATCCATTTATCCAGGTCATGGGCCCCGATCAGCGCTCACTCTCGATCGCTAAGACCGGCTCCATTGCGGAGCGTTTGGCGGCGTTGCAGAAGAGCGGCGAGGACGACTGGAGGAAGCGCATCTCCAAGCGCGACGAAGTCGACGATGTGCGCCGCGAAAACTTCGTGAACGTGAGTACTCAGCACTTGTAAATATCGCGCATCTGAAAGATACTTGGGTACACTTTAAGAAACAAAAAGAAAAGAAAGATGAAAAATCATAATTTGGATACCTGAAATATTTCAATTTCTAACTTTTGAGACCTATTTTTAATAGTTTTAAAATCTATTATTTCTTCCGGTAATTTCAATTAAGTGAAGTTTATGCATTTTTTTTCATTGTGTATCCCCTGAATTCCGCTGTGGGTTAAGCAGCCACGCATGTGGCAGCTGTGGACCGCAACGGATCTCAATCGCTGGGATCTCGGATCTCAAATCCCGATCTCGATCTCGATCGCAATTGCGTGAAAATTGCTTCCTTATTGCTAATCGTTTTGTTTATTAACGTTGCGCTTTCCTCTGTTATTTGTGCAATGCCTTGCCCGTTGTTCGTGCAATGGCAACTGAGCGTTAAACCTGACGGCAATGACATAATAATGCGAAAAGTGCAAGTGATACCCAACCACGATCGTGGAGTAGGATGGACTTGGGTGTGGAGTTGTGGTGGACGAAGACATGGTTGTGTGACTTACATCTCTGCTGGGGCTAAGAAAGTGACATAACTGGAGTGATTCGCCAGATAAGATGTTGTGATGTTATTGTATTTTGTTTATGAATAATCAGAATATTCCTTAGTCACCAAGCTAAGGTACAAATAAAGTAGATCATGGTCTCTATAACAATTTACAGATAAAAAGATACTCCTTCAAAGGGTGTTTGTCATGATTGCAATATAAAGAAAATATCTGATAAACATATTTGCTTATGGTTCAAGACCAATATTATATTTGTACAGTATTTTTCAAGGCATTATTTGCTCACTCTTAAGAATTAAAGGGAATCAACCAACTTGGAAAATATTGTTAGGGAATAATATGCTAAAAGGCCCGGAATTCCCTAAAAATATATGAAATTTAGATTGTCAGAATATGTATGAAATTTTTTATATTATTATTTTTATTTCTATACATTTTGTTTAATTTTATTTCAATTTTTTTTATTTAATTAGTTTTTATTAGTTTACTTTACTCTACTTGGCAAATTTACATCTTCTTCAAGTACTTTACATGTATTTTACATACTTTTACCAAAAGTAAACGAAACTGCTGCATACTGTTAGGCGGCGCCTGGTATATAGTAGCGCCACCTAGCGAGTGCGCACACATTGAATCGCTTTCCCAACGAAATCGAACTTTTTGCACCTTTTTTCGCCAGTTTTTTACCTGGTTTTTGGGGAAGTGCAAGTTTGGCTCTGCAAATGTTCGTTTTCACTCAGCCAGCCGAAAGTTTCGACCGATTTTGTCGCATTATTTATGGGCATGGGCACTTGGCGAATCAAAATTGGAGACTGTCAATTAGCCGATCCGCTAGCTTTTGGCGACGCGACATGGGGTTTAGTGAACCCGTTCCCCTACCCCTGCTTTTCTGCCATTAAACGGTTACTTCTGGTCCATAATTATGCGGGTTTGGCGTTGGATACCGCCGCCCTTTCCTCGCGCCTTCTCCTCCCCAACTATATGTATATGCAATTGCCCGAGTAATCACGTTTAATTACTGGGGGACACCGCCGCCGCCATCATCTTATATAGGCGAGCATGAGCTTGGATGGGCTTAGTCATTCCATCTCATCATCTCCCGGGTAGTTTGAGGGAAATCGTGTAGGAACGATCTTGGTCTGACCCACACACACATACCAAACAAAGTTCAAATTGTTGCCCTTCTCTTCCAGAAAATGAGTTCCCAAATTGAAACCTCAAGTGTCGTTGCTTTTTCTCGGCTTCGTTGTTATTGTTTTTGTTCCTACAGCTGTTACCGTTTGGGTTATCGCTCTTGTTGTTATTATTGTCAGCGAATTACAAGATACTCGGAAGTTTGCTTGATGCACTGAGATATATAGTTGGGAATTATAAATAAAATAAAGTTATAATAAAAGGAACTTTGATTACAATCCCAAAATTGCTCAATAATATACATATATGATTTATAGGATCGGAAACGACACCTTTATAAATTAAAATCAAAATACCCTTCAAGAAGAAACGAAATATTTTATTTTATTAAATGGATATCCATAACATACCACAATTTTGATCAGTGTTCTTGACAAAACTACAGTGGAACAAGGTCAATGGGCAGACTGCGCGCACATCCATCATCTGGGAGTGATAGAGTTTCCTCCTCAAAGTTCTACCCTCATTTTCCGCCACACGACACTTGACGCCCATTATAGTGCAATTTATTAATAATTAAGATGAATTTCTGTCTTGCTGTGGCGTTCTTAGGGCTCCACCGCCTCTCCCACTTTTCTCTGCTTCGATGAATCTGCGTAGTCGCGGTCGGATTCATGCCCCGTTTAACAGACAAACGTCCCAGGTGGCGTATGCGCAATTAGTCTGGCCAACTCAGTCACCAGGTCCCAGAGCGACTGTCAAAACAGACATTGAGAAAGATCCCTTGTAATTTAGAACAATTTATCAGGCTACGATCTCAGAAAGTTAGAAAGCGCATAATAATGAAGCCAGCATCCAGGAGATTCGGTGCTCTAGCAGGGCAGCTATAAATATATATATAGACAGAGGCTCTCTTTTTCTTCCTGCTCCTGCCCTCACAGTTTCGAGGCGTCTGCCAACTTCCATTTTGCCATAATTTTCTAAACTTGCCTTGTGGGCTGTGGCTGCAGCAGTAACATCAGTAAAAACAGCAGCCACATTGAACTAGTCCTACCATACACTATGAAAAAGAATTAAATTCTGGTGTAATAGTGATATATAAATTATAATTATAAACATTAGAAATCTGTTATCTAAAAATAAATATTATTTAGGCAACGTATCCTGGAATTATTAGACACCCTTGGGCCAATTCTTATATAAAGATATCTTCTTGCCCTGAAAAAATTTAAATTTCAAAATTTTCTTTAATATTATAGTAATATTTTCTTTAAGTGCTGCAACAATTACAAACAGCACAAAAAAAAGGGAGGCGAACGAAGGTTTCTTGTGGTCCGCTTCTAACCGGCAGTGGTTGTTGTTTCTCGGGACAGTGTCTGTGCCTGGTCCAAGGCATTTGATCTCCGTTCCGATCTTGAACGTGCTCATCTTCCAGCTGCAGGCCTCGCCCCGCTTTGCCCCAGCTCGACTCGCGCTGTTGTAAATTGTTTTGTAAATTTGATATACTTGCAGTTTTGCAGCGATGCTCCTCCTAAAGCTCCTCCAGTTCCTCCAGCTACTTCATTATTATCATTGTTGTGGCTCCATCTCCAGCTATGGCTGCTGCTGCTGCTGTACTTGTTCATTAGTGCAGGGCCTCTCGAGAGCCAGTAGCCCCCGCCGATGTTGTTCATAAACTTCTAAAATCAACTGCGCTCTGCCCTCTGTTTTCTCCGCTCTGTATCTGTATCTGTATCTTGGCTATTGTATCTACAAGCTACATTTCTGGCGGCGGCTGCTGCCTGCTTATTGCTGATTATTTTTATTGCCTCTCTGTGTGATTCATTATTTGCGGAGATAAGGTAGTAGCAGCTTGTCCCCTAGTTTCATTGCTCTCCTTCTCCTGGTACCTTTATTGTGTCTTCTTTGTTCTTAGCTCAATGCTATTGAATTTTTAGACACTTACATCATTCTATAATCGCAATGAACTTGCATTGATTTATTTTTAGTTTCAGTAATTTTAATTTCGCGTTAGGCCTTCTTGCCGCTGCATGTTTCACTGGTGAATCATCATTTTGGGCAGATGTTTGTCTGAAGGCCCAGCCCCAAAAAAAAATTCTGTCCCTTATGTTCTGCGGCCACATTCCAATCACGAAACTGTACACTAAAGATGCGTTTATTTTAATGATCACTCTGAATACTTATTAAAATGAAATTGGGGTAATTTGTTAGCCTATAAATAATATGTTATTAGTATAAAAGGATTAATTGGGGAATATTTGCATATTTTAAACATCATATACTGCAGGTTCTTCTTTCTTGTAGATTCTTTTAGATTCCTTCCCTGGAAATCTCTCTTTTTTTTCTGGTATGCCCACAATGATCTTGTTTATTACGCTTAGTTTAATTTAAAATGCCTCCTTATTCGCGCTTAGCTGACGTCTTCGCAGCCTGGCTGCTCTTCGCTTTGCTTCTCTCTCTGAAAAAAAAGCCGGGTCTTCGGAAGATTCCGAATCAAAGCCCCCAGCTTCGACGTCTCGGGGAAATTTACGATCCAGTACGAATCGCGACTTCAACGCGAACAGTTCGCATTCGCTGCGGACTTGGATTTCCAATTACCTCCATAGATCGGGCTTTCGTTTCGTTATTGTTATTAGTATGCATTATTACTACTCGCTGCCGGTTTCAATTGACATTAAAATTGATAAGCGGCAAACTAAAAATAAAATAAGACTAGGCCCCCGTTGCGGGTTGCATAAAAAGTAATGCGAAGCGGTTTCCTGAGTTGCATAAACTGTCGACCGACGACTGTCGAATGCAGCAGGAAGCGAATGGAGTGTTTTTATTTATTTATTTTTTGTATATATCTGGCATTCGTTGGAGAAAAACTGAAACTAAAAATCCGTGCAATATGAAATTATGAGAAATAAAATATAAATAAACAAGTGTTTCAAGGCTGGCCATAGACCCACACACCCACCAGAGAAATGAGACTTTCTCAAAAGTGCGACGACTGTCAAAATAAAATCTTTGAAATAAAATGAAATCTCAGAACTGACCGCAATCTCTTTGGCCATTACAAATCGTTAAGAAAAAGAAACAGAACCAGAACCCACGCAAATGGTTCAGAAATAAGCATTTCACTTTACTCACTACAAAATCTGTTTTCAAAAGGCGCATATGTGTTTCCACATATATGTATATTCAGATCTATATAGAGCTGTCAATGTTTGTATTAGATGGGCACAAACTAACAGAAAGATGACACAGTTTTGCCAAGGAGAGCAATATCAACAATTAGCAATAAATTCCCATAAATCACAAAGGGGCACCCAGATGTTATTGTTCGAGCCGTTCTAAATTTGGTTCACTTACACTTCAGTACCTATACGTGAGCTGTTTGCATATGTCGCGTCTCAGATAAACCTGAACAAAATAAATAATAATAATAGCAAACAAGCCAGGGAAATGTGGAAACCCCGGCAAATATTTGCAGCTTTAAAATGGGTTAATAAAATCTTAGGGGAGACTTTATTTTGCAAGAGATAACCAAATGGAATTTTGCTGAAATAAATCTTGATTAGCATCATTAAAGTATTAAATAAAAACAAAGGAATTTTAAGTCGAATTCTTTTTATTAACAAATTGGAAAATAAAGGAGCTGTATCTAAAGACATTATAAAAAAAAAATTAAACAAATTGTTGCAACAACATATTTATAATCATTATTGTTTTTGATAAATTAAAAAAAAAATAAATAAAAATACTGTAAGATTAAAACACCCCAACCACTCCTAGGGTTAAGGGCTTACTCCTCTTTTCCAATTCGCAACTCTCAACGAACTCCTTTGAAATGAAAGTTGCCCATCTTGCTGGCTCCCTCGCTCCCGCACGTTATTATCAGAATAACAAACTACTTGACCCAAGGAGACCCAACCAAGAACAACAAAAGCAACAACAATATAACAGCATCATCAGATTGCAAAACAGAATTCTGCGCAAGTGCAGCAGACGAGCTAAAGGAGAGGCCAAGAAACTGAACGAAGCAACAGCATCAAAGGTCCACAGAAAGAGAGATAGAGAGAAAGAGAGAGGTCCCCAAAGATGGGGCTATCAGAGAGAGTGTCCACTTAGAATATTTTAAGGTTCTTGAATTCAAGAAAGGAAATCTTTTATTCCAAGATTTAAAAAAATAAATAAAATAAAATGAAGCTTTCCTTAAATATTTAAATATTACCAAATTTCCAATTATGTTGGCTATTTTAAGCGAGCCTAATTTTTCTGAGTGCCAAAAGAGCGACGCGCGCAGCTTTCGTTAAGTTTTGGGGTGAGCGCCAGCGTTAAGTTTAGCGTCGGCGTCGTCGGCATTTAAGTTTAAAGCGGGGAGCCAAAGAGAACGAAACGACCGCGAGGCGCAACGGAATACAAAAGGCGTCAAAGAACCAACAAAAACAATAACAGAAACCGAAAACCGAAAAACAAAAAAACCGAAATAAAAAAAATTAATAGCAAACTAAATAAATAAGCAAAGCTCGGGATATCGTATAACGGCAACGGGGCCAAGATAAAAATACGCACTACAGAAAATATAAATATTAATGCAAAGTGCAACGCACGGTGCAATGCGCGGTGGACACCACTGGACGAAAGGTGTGTGTGTGGGTGTGTGTTTTGGATAGAAGAACTTGAGGATTGTGGATTTTGGATAATTCCAGCTTCCTGGAATTCATAAAAATATGAAACTTTAGATAGAAATTTGCAATGTTTTCTTTTTTCCAAATAAATTATAAATTCACTTAAATAAAAAATGATAAAAAATGTAAAAAGTATAAACAAACAAATTAAAAAGAAGGAAAACATAAAGTAAAGGAAATTTAACGAGCAGATATATTGTTAAAGTTTAAAAGGAAAACATTGCAAAATAAAGCCAAGTTTCATAATAAAAATATAAAATAAAAACCTTTTTAAACAAAGCCTACAAATGTTTAAATTTAAATATTAATGCAATTCCGGGAAACACTGTAAATTAATAAAAATTAAGCAAATATTCTACAATGTTTTCCGCTCTGCAACCAAGTGAATGCCAGCTTTATAAACATAACAATAAATAAATAAAATAAAAAAAAACTTCATTAATAACAAAAGAACTTTAGCAGTTCCGGGAAACATACACAGCAAAATAAATAAAGAACTTAAGTAAATAATTATTTTGCCGTGATGTCTCCCTCTTCTGCGACGAATGCCAGTTGTAAAAATAAATATAAAAAATTCCATTATTTAACCAATCCCCGTGAACAGAGTGATGTGATGTCATAGCAGAACTGTTGCGCTTATCAACAAACAGAATACAGAAAAGAAAAAAAAGAAAAAATAGTGCAAAAACGATATCAGCGAGGTAAAAGTTAATAAATCGAATTGCAATTGCGATAGCAAAATAGCAAAAAGCTGAGTGGTGACAGCCGGAGCACGTCGTACCATGACGGACTACACGGAATACCTGGAAGCGGCGTGGGAGTGGGCCGAGTGGCTGCCTTACCTGCTGGTGACCTACGTGCTGGTCACCCTCGTTCCCAAGTCTCTGGTGCGGATGAAGCGCTTCGCCGACGCGGACTATGAGGCGAACAGGAACAAGTTCCATCGCTGCTATGGCCCGGAGTTGTGTTGCCACGTTTTGGCCCAGGAGCAGGCCTCCGGGAAGGTCAAACCTAAGGCCAGGAAGCCAGTGACCCGCGTCTACCCCAAACGCCAGCAGGTCCCACCCAAGGAGGAGCTGCCACCGCCTTCGCCGGCGCCTGTAAAGCGCAGCAATGTGACCAAGATCGCCAGAATGTTCGAGACGGGCGCCACGCGACAGGTGAACCGTGTGGCACCCGTCACGCTACCGGAGATCCGTATGTTTGGGGCCAGCGATGAGTCCAGGGACTCCACACCCTGCGCCTCGCGAAAGACTTCGATTGCCAGCCAGCTTTCCGCTCAGTTGCAGCACATTGAGCACGCTATGCACCTATGGCAAGAACTGGAGGAGGAGCCAACGAAGAAGGCTCCAACTCACAACGACTGGGAGCCCATGGCAGTGCCTGCTCCGAGGAGGACTCGGGGCACTTCAGCCACACCCTCAACAGCTTCACCCCTCTCCAGTTCCCCCGAACTCGAGGCATCGCCAGTACTCCGAAGGAAGCCGCCCTCGCTCTGCCTGCAGACCAGCATGGAGGACATCTTTCAAGTGATTGCCAGGAGTGCCGAGGAACCAGAGGACCGTCCGGATTGCCATTGCCTCTCGCCGGTGACCTGCATCGATGATATACTCTCCGAGCGAAGGTTCTCGCGTCCCCTTTCCGCCTACTCCATCACCGATCTCCTCAACGAAGAGCAGGCCGCCTGTGTGGAGGAGGCCACTTACATAAATGAAACCAGATGAGGGATTCTCAGGAGAAGGTTATATCAAAGTGCCATTCCCCTTTTGGTCTGGTGTGGAGTTGCAAAAATATCGAGGGATTTTAAATTTCAAAAATCGAAATACCTTTGAAAAAAAAGGAAAGAAAGATCTTTTTTTTTCGTCAAGCTTTTTCAATCGATTTTAGTAAATACGATAACAGATAGTACCGATTACACATCGATCTTTATGCAGCTCTAGCCTGAATGAAATCAGAGTCATGTCACCCGGAAGACTTCTCCTAATCACCGCCTTTGTGTTAAGATGAACAAAGCTGGTCCGGTGACTCACTCTCATCGGGAGACCTTGCCATGCCCCCAGTTTCCCAGACCCATTTCCCATGATGCATTTTGTTTGCTTAATCGATGGAAACTTAAGCAAATCAAAATAAAAGCTTCCCAAACTTAAGTCGCAATTAGCTAACAATGCCTGTACTTAGTAAAACCCATTATTTGTATAAATATCCGTACTGTCCAGAGCCCATAATGTTTGTAATTGCAAAGCATCTCATAAGCGAGTAGAGAACTGTACTGCTAAACTAATTACAATTAAACACTATGAATTTGTATTGTAGTATTATCGTTAAATATTATATGTTATGAATATTAAAACTGTATCAAATGCAAGCCCAATATTAAACCTAATTAAATGTACGTAATAAAAACACATTTATTTTCGTGTGCACAGCTGCTAGAAGCACTCGAAAAAGTGTATATTCTTCATTCGTTATTTATTATTTTGCATCTGCTTGGCACCTATTTTTGTGTAGATTTTAGCCACGCAAGAGGAGATCCAACCATCGGAGCGTGTCTTGTGGCCTAAACACAATTTGTCAAATAAATTGACGCAAATCAAAATGTTGGACCGATCACCATTAATTATAAATCGGGGAGATGGGAAAAGTATTCGCCGCAAAACGATTGTGATGTGAGGTAATTTCGTAGCTGTGCTGTGGCTTTTTTGATTGATTTGATGGCGAACAAAGGCAGTGAAGCATATATTTATAATAAAGGCGAGCTTAAAAAGATACAATCATCAGACACATACCCTACAGAGAAAGGCTTGAGGCATTTTAGCTATCAGTACATTGAACCTTGGACAATGCCGGTTGCAACTGGTTGCAATCACCAGTAGCCACCGCATTGCCATAATAATAACAATAACAGACCTTATCAAGTATCCCTCGAGTTGAATGGGCCACTCACTCTCTCAACGAACTATGGATTAATGCAGGCCGAGGAGATATATATGCTCCATTGGATATACAAGTTCCGGGGAAATTTTCCACTGCAATTAAGCTACAGAATTGGCCAGATGCCCAGGCATTCCCCACGCACTTGAACTTGGCAACCTTAACTTGGCCTAATAGCCTTCTTTTTGGCCTGGGCTAGTTTCTGCCTTTTTGCTGTTTGCCAAATTCTGCCAAATAGAGAAAAATGATTGTGTATTCATATGCTAATTTTAACATTTTCACCATAGTTTTAAATATACATATACAACAGTTTTTCAGCGCATGCAAAATCGAAATTTCAATAAAACGACGCAAATAAGCAAATAACCAGAGGCGAGCACAGCCAATAAAATATTATAAATTGCCATTTATTAGCGGAGATTCTATGGCATCATACCTTTTGGTTTGAAGTATGTTTTGTTTGCTTTATTGGGCTTGTTCAGGTGCGGAAGAATTCTCTACCTTTGTTGAGGAATTCTACCTTTTAGAAACCCTTCAAATCAGCGGATAATCAAATTATCGTTGCTCTTTGTTTTTCCTTGTTTTCGGCTGGCTTTTACCCACTTTTATACGAGTTTTATCAATTTGTTTTTGGATGATTCATTCCGAGAGGGCTTCGGATTCGAATTCATTGATAGCCTGTGTATGACACATGCTGAAATTCATCAGAAATTAAGTGTGAAAGAGTGGAGGGTGCTCAAGGTTTGCTGCTTGATTTGTGAATGACACAGTTTGCCTTAAATTATCATAATTAATGTTAGTACTAAATTACTGATAATACAACTGAGTTAAAAGTAAGTAAGTAGTATGAATACCATAAGAAATGGGGTCAAAACTCTGGCAAACATCAACAGAAATTCCTAAACATTGCATAAGCTCTTACAATAAATATCAGAGATAAGCTAATTTTGTGAACTTCACCCTAAAAGTGTGCCTTTTACGGTGACAATAAACACGAGAAACTGTAAAGATAAGATTGTTTGTTTAAAAAACGTTTTATCGATATTCCCAGTCGCGCCATAACTTATGCTCAAAGCATGTGTAAACACAGGAATTAAGTTTTTGCCTTGCACTGACACTTCGGCAAATGTAAACAAAAAACCCGAGTGCAGGGGAGGCATCGATCAGAATATAGTATGCCACTCCCCATTGTGGTAGCTACTTATTTGTTTCTTATCTTTTCTCTAAACTGAGAGTGCGGAAAGCACTGCAAGAAAAATGGATAATTAAATGTGGAATTTTGATTTATTAAAACAAAAAGATAACAAATATTTTGAAGACTTTAAAGCTTTTTTATAAGCCAACTATTTTATTTTTTTCTCATTTTAAGTAATCAAAAATTAAGATAAAGTAAATGCATTTATTATCCCTTTTGAATTATAAAAAATATAAGTTATATAAACTTATTATTTTCCCAAATGCTCTATTTATTTAACAATTTTTATTAATGGTTTATCAGTTTTGGGAAGACCCACAGAGCGAGCTCTATAACTTTATTATTCTGTTTACCTATCGGTCTTTTTTTATGACCTTTTTTCGAAGTGCACCTCCCCATTATCTAATCGTATGACTCGCACTGTCTCCCGAGATAGAGCTCTCCGGCTCTCGAAGTCTAGCAAAAAAGGTGCGCAATTAGCCAAGCGTCGATTGGCAGTCGCCAGATTGGCATTGTGCTGGCAACAGGCCCCTCAACCAAGTTCGCTTCCAGATACATTTACGCGGCGCATCCATCGCGGGTCACTCATGGAGCGTACTTGGCACCGAGGCCTTCAGATTCGCATTCAGATTTAGCGTTTGTCGTCGAGGTGTGCCAGGGAAAATAATAGCTAATAGCGAGAGCAAACAAAGCTAATAAGTAGCCGCCGGCATGGAGAGAGTAAAACTGGTAAAAGCTTTTCCCTGCTCCTCCCAGACAGCTCCTGTTGACAATCTAATTTAACCCTCTAACGGTGGCAGGTGCTTAGTCATCGGGTTTTTGGGAACAACCCAGCCGATATCGCCACGACTGTTGACCATATTTGCGGCTATTAAAATTTGGTTAATTTCTTTATAAACGCGTTCATATTTGGGCCTGAAGCGTGGGAGGTTTCAATCTTCAAAAGTTTTGGAAAGTGAATGTGTAATCAAGATGGTGTTCCTCTCTATTTGGCATTTCAGGAATCGCTATCTTTGGCCCACTCGCTGTCGGACAAGCCGCTGCCACCGTCGCCCCTGATCCCCACCAGCCTTGAGGGCGGCAAGGTCTCCGATCGCTTGAGCAAGCTCAAGTGCAACTCGGAGAACTGGAAGCAGCGGATAGGTGAGTTGTAGATTTCTCTTTATTAAAGGTAATAAATAAATTATAATAAATAATAATTCTCCTACAATCCTCAGAGCAAACCGATGCTAAGAAGTTCACAGTCGCTGGCCGACTGCAAAAGAAGGCCCAATCTCCTGTGGAGCTGCAGTTCGAGCGTTCGCCCAATGATGCTGCTAAGAAATGCCCCATGCTGGAGGTGCGCAGCGCCAACCAGCCGCAGTTGGGTCTGGCCAAGAGCCCCTCCATGATGGTTACTTCCACTGCTAACAGCAATAGCAAGAACACACTTCGCAGCCTGAGCGTTAATCCCGAGGAGGAGGTTCCTAGTCTGAGTCGCTCCAACAGCAGCAGCTCGGATTCGGATGGGGAACGCACCTCACCGCAGAATGCCAAGCAAAATAAGGAGCTGGCCAATACCAAGAGTGCGGCTGCACCCACAAATGTGGGCGCCAGGATTCAGGTGCCTCGTCTGGACGACAAGGAGACCTTTGAGAACTTCTTTGCCACGAAACCTAAGGTGGAGGAGAGTGTGGAACTGGAGATTAGCGCATTTGATGATATCAAGCCCACAGAGCGGTGAGTAGGAAGTAGACTTTAAGGCAATAACAATCAGTTTTGTTTAAAAATGTCCAATCAACATTCAAAATTCTAAATTCTCCTTAATGTTTATCTTAGCTTGGTAAGCAAACGCCACGTTCAGGGACCTAAGGGACGCCGGGCAGCCCGCAATCCTCTCAAGAGTCTGGCAGCACGTGAGGATATCACCTCGGAGTACACGGAAATGAAGACAGGAGTGGCCGAGCGTGAGCTCAGGCGACTTAAGATGGAGTCATGTGAGCTAGGATTACTATCTAAGCTAAGTTTCCCAACTAAACCTATTTCCTTCCCCCTTAGATGGCCAGAACACCAACCTGGCTGCCGAGGCCATTGCTGGCCTAGCCTCCATAGAGGACTTCAAGTCAGTGGCCCTGCGTTCTTCGTCGATTCCCCTGCAGCAAATGTGGCTGCCCCACAAGCCTGTAATGCTGCTCCATGTCAAGGGACGCACCCATGTCCAAACCCGACTGGTGGAGCCTACTCACACCTCACTGAATCGCGGTGATTGCTTCATTTTGGTTGCCGGATCCCAGTTGTTCCGCTATGTGGGCTCCTTTGCCAATGTCATTGAGATCTCGCGCAGCAAGAAAATCTGCGCTGCCATTTTGGAGAACAAGGATCTGGGGTGCACTGCCAGCCAGGAGGTAATCCTCACCGATGGCAAGTACTTGAACGAGCGCCAGTGGAGTCAGTTTTGGAAGTTGCTAGGCAAAAAGGAGGACGACACCTCGGAGATCTCCGACTGCGGTCATGCGGATGAGGATGATGTGTTTGAGAGCAGTCTGATCGAGACCAACAAGATCTACGAGTTCCAGGACGAAGCCCTTGTGCCCCTGGACAAGTACTGGGGCTGCATACCCAAGGTGGACATGCTGGACACGCGCAAGGTGCTGGTCTTTGACTTTGGCAGTGAGCTGTACGTATGGAATGGCAAGAACGCCTCCTCGGACGCCAAGCGGGCGGCCATGAGGCTGGCGCAGGAACACTTTGGTGCCGAGAATGGAGCAGACTATGCCGAGTGCTACTTGAACCCGCTGAACTATGTCTCCATTGTGGGTCGTCGTGAAAACACCAAGTATGCCAAGCGAACCGCTCAGCGACCGGAGTGGTGTGTCCTGGGGAAGATCACCCAGAACATGGAGACGGTGCTGTTCAAGGAGAAGTTCAGCGACTGGCCGGAACTGGAGCGCGAGGATCTGGAGAAGGATTACCTTGCCAACGGCGTCCATGTGGTGCGAGCCTTGAATGGAACCGCTCTGCACAAAGGGGAGCCCTATGAGGAGCCAAATCTGGTGCTGGAGCAGGCGAATCTGGGACGTGGTAACTTCTACTACGACACCGATACAATGCGCCACTTCGATGTGATCACCAAGTCCACGGACAAGTGGCAGATCCACGAGTTTAACTTTGATGCCGCCCCTGCCCGCGAGGACTACGGGCACTTTTACTCCGCGGAGAGCTATATAGTTCGCTGGATTTACCAGATCTCGGTCACAGTGCGCGAGCTGAGCGGCAAGGTCTCGAACAGGAGCACCGTTGGACGGGACAGGTGCGTGTACTTCACCTGGCAGGGTCAGGACTCGAGTGCCAATGAGAAGGGTGCTGCGGCTTTGCTCACCGTTGAGCTGGACAAGGAGAAGGGCGCCCAATTGAGGGTGTCACAGGGCGACGAATGCACAGCCTTTGTTCGCTTATTCCCCCAGCTGTGGCAGCATCGTGGACGCAAGGAGCAGTGCCTAGAGAGGCGCAACCAGTGGCGGCTCTACCAAATCCAGGGCAACGTCACCGAGGAGACGCTCATCAAGGAAGTGGACTGCCAGTCGCGTCAATTGCGCTCTCGCAGCTCCATGCTCCTGATCCATGGCAGCCAGGGCAGCGTGTTGGTTTGGCATGGAGCCAAGAGTGCTCCTCACACCCGTTCTGTGGCTTTGAAAGCTGCCCAAGATCTGGTCGAGCAGGTGCCAAAAGATCTCTTCAGCAGCGACAAGGTTAAACTCGCAGAGCAGGAGGAGGGTTCCGAGAATGAGGACTGCAAGAGGGCTCTGGGATTGACGGCAGACGTTGATTACGGCAGCCTGCTGAAGTCCACCAAATCGTTTGATTACCAAATAAGGATCTTCAACTTCTCCAGCACCCAGGGAGTGTTCAAGGCGCTTGAACTGAGCGATCCCTTGCGCTGCCAGGATCTGAACAGTCCATATCCCTTCAGCCAGGGTCAGCTGTACAATGCCCGTCAGCCCACGATCTTTTTGCTTGACGATGGCGACGAGCTGTGGCTCTGGATGGGCTGGTGGCCCCTGGAGGACATAAAGAGTAAGTGTGGTTTTTAATTGTTTTTGTACCCTTGCAGGGTATTGTAATTGTAGTCAAAAGCTTGTTAGGCAGTGAAGAAGGCATTTGCGACCCTATAAACCATATATATTCTTGATCAGCATAAGCAGGCGCTTCTTTCTAGCCATGTCGCGAAGAAAAAAAAATTTCACAATTTTTTCAAAAATTGATAAGGGGTTACATCATCATTTTTTTGAAAAATGGCCAAAATTTTGATTTTTATTTTAGAATGCAGGTTTGTTAATCTGTAAAAAACTAGCATATATCAGCTTTCCGAATTGAATTTGGTGCATTTTTGGCTTAGTTATTACATTTTGAAGCCTCAATTTTCCCGAAAAATACCATATAAAATTATGAATCTTTGGCTTGTCGAAGTCAGCTTCCTTTCTATTTTTAATTTAATATAAATAATAATATTTATTCTGTGATTTTAGTAAACACCGATGAGCGAAGCAGTCCCACCAACGACAATCGGGCTGGAGTTAATCGCTGGATCTCAGAGAGACGTGCTGCCCTCGAGACAGCCGTCGGCTATTGGCGTGCCAAGCACGGCGAGAACGAAAAGGAGGCCTTCCACGGCATCAAGGGTCAGGTGGTGTGGGCAGGCCTGGAGCCACTGGCCTTCAGGGCGCTCTTTCCCGACTGGACGGAGCGGGCCGATGTGCGGGAGATCAACGAAGAGGTGAGTTGGAACCAGAAACTAAAAAGGAAACTTAATATATATCTATTGTTTTTCCTGCAGGATGGCCGCACCGATGCTCCCACAACCATTGCAGAAATGCTGGCACAAATGACACAGACCGAGTACCCGCTGGAGGTGCTCAAGGCACGACCCCTGCCCGAGGGCGTGGAGCCCACGCGTTTGGAGGTGTACCTTAACGCCGAGGACTTTCAGGTGGCGCTGGGCTGCAGTCGGGCGGAGTTCGAGCAGCTACCCATCTGGAAGCAAACCAAGCTGAAGAAGGAGCGTGGGCTGTTCTAGGAGAGAGGCACAATGCAACCGAATAGACTTGAACACAATCACAAAAACAATACAATTTTCTAAGCACTTTTTGTAGGCGGCGAAGCTTTTGCAACGGGCACAGACGAATCGTAAATCTATATCGTATTCTACATGCTAGGCCTACATAGTATAGCATATACACATACACACGTGCGCATATCCCCATGTACTCTCTCTATTGTACGCATATTACATAACCCTTATACATATGTATGCCTTTTGCAATAAATTTCAAACTCGCTTCATTCGACAAACGGCCCGAGTCCTTTGATTTTACCTGTACATAATTTTAAGTTGAGTTGTTTTACCATTTACTATTATTTTACTTCATATTTTAAACGATTTAACGAAATTGCATTTGTTTAATCTCTGCAAAAACCAAAAAAAAAAAAGAAAAGAAAAGGAAAAACGCAACGAGCTCTCGTTTATTTCATTGTTTTCAGTTCGATATCATTTAATGTTAGCTTTATTTGCCTAATTTAATATCGATGCCTATGTATTCGTGTTTTTATCATGTTAAAAACTATTACGTATATTTAATTTTTATTAAATAACATTTTATTGTATTATTTCTGGTTGTTTTTATTATGTTTGGTTTGAGAAGGGGTGTAATCGTGGTTTTAACAAGGCTACGAGCTCGAAATCGATTTTGTTCCTGCTTACAACAACAAACAACAATATTTGTACAACAAAATCAATTTAAGACGGTGACTTTTCAAAATTATAATTATAATTGAATTGTAGTTTTTTTTTAAATAAGAACACAAAAAACGTTAAATTAACCGACAAATTTGAATTCGAATTGAAATTAAAGATAAATGGGTCAGCCCAAAAGTATTCTTTGCTAAAATTCTGCGGGCGTAAAGTTTTTATAACAGTTTATAACAGTTATCCGTCGCCTGCTGCTACCTTCTGTTCGCCTGTTACCCCAACATCGGGAAACTGGCAATTTGCTTGCAAATTGTCGGAAAATCAAATGGGGAGAATTATTTTTGTTGTAGAAATGTTCTTGTTGTTGAAATAAGGTGGTTGTTGTAGGGAAAAATGTGTATAAATTTTGATATTTACATTTAAAAAATATAACAGTTTATACAAGTTTTGGCACGCTGTCCTTGTTTCTGTTGGCCTGTTTTTCGAAATCGGGAAAAGGACAAGTTCGGCGATTTCGCCGGATATATATCAGATATGCTTATCTAGCTATATTGAACTATTGGGAAAAAATGGCATCTTACTTGTTCCTAGTGATGCTCATTTAGCTAGTTTGCATTATTGGGCAAAAATGGCATCTCACTGGCCACTAGTGATGCTCATTTAGCTAGTTTGCATTATTGGGATAAAATGGCATCTCACTTGCCAGTAGTGATGCTCGTTTAGCCCTTGGAGGACATAAAGAGTAAGTGTGGTTTTTAATTGTTTTTGTACCCTTGCAGGGTATTGTAATTGTAGTCAAAAGCTTGTTAGGCAGTGAAGAAGGCATTTCCGACCCTATAAATCATATATATTCTTGATCAGCATTAACAGGCGCTTCTTTCTAGCCATGTCCGGAAAGAAAAAATTTTTTGTTCATTTTTTCAAAAATTGATAAGGGGTTACATCATTAAAATTCTCAAAAATCGACCAAAAATTCGATTTTTTTTATTTAAAATTTAATATGCAAATTTCTTAAGCTAGAAAAAACTAGCATAGAAATGCTTACAGAATTGATTTTGATGCTTTTTTGGCTTAGTTATGATATTTTTAAACTTTGATTTTTCCAAAAATTATCATAAAAAATATGGAAAATATCCTTCTAAAAATATTTAATATTTCCGGTCTTCTTGAAAGGAAAATATGATTTTATTAAGTGAAGCAATCATTGCGACCCTATAAACCATATATATTCTTGATCAGCATAAGCAGGCGATTCTTTCTAGCCAAATTAAAAATTTTTTTTTTCTAAATATTTAAAACTTTTCTGAATTATTAAAATTTTGTCTGAATTTTTAAATTTTTTTTCAGCTTTTATATATTTTTTAGAATTTTTTTTAGAATTTGTTAAATTTTTTTAAATGTTGTAACTGCCAAATTTGAATTTGAATTTAACTGTCAAATTTGAAATTAACGACGATCAGTTTCAGTGTGCCCAGGTGCAGTTGTAAAATAACACCTAAATATAGATTCAAAAGGTTTGAGTCTCCGCTAACTTGCGCCGGCTCCTAAATGGTTTGAAACTTGGACTTTTTATAACAGTTTATACCAGTTTTCAGTCGCTTGCTGCTGATTTCTGTTCGCCTGGTACCCCAATTTGGGAAACGGGCAATTTGCATGGAAATGTTCGGAAATTTGGATGGGCTGCTGTAGGGATGTTGTTGTAAAAAGGTTGTTGTTGCCATAAGCTGTTGTTGTCGGCAACAAATAGGTATAAATGCATCAAATGAAATATAACAGTTTATACCAATTATTATTTTTGCCCAAAAGTTTTTATAACAGTTTATACCAGTTTTCAGTTGCTTGCTGCTGGTTTCTGTTCGCCTGTTACCCCAGTTTGGGAAATAGCCAAATTGGATGGAAATTTTTGCTCACTTGCATGAGTGATGCTCATCTGCATCAGTGATGCTCATCTGGCTATATTTCAATATTGGGGGGCAATAAAGTCGGGCTTAATGGCAGCGATGCTCATGTGCATTATTGGGAGAAAATGGCATCTCACTAGCTGCCAGCGATGCTCATCTAGCTATTTTGCATTATTGGGACAAAATGGCATCTCTCTAACTGTCAGTGATGCTCATCTAGCTATTTCGCATTATTGGGAGAAAATGGCATCTCACTAGCTGCCAGTGATGCTCATCTAGCTATTTTGCATAATTGGGACAAAATGACATCTCACTAACTGTCAGTGATGCTCATCTAGCTATTTTGCATTAATGGGACAAAATGGCATCTCACTAGCTGCCAGTGATGCTCATCTAGCTATTTTGCATTATTGGGACAAAATGACATCTCACTAACTGTCAGTGATGCTCATCTAGCTATTTCGCATTATTGGAAGAAAATGGCGTCTCACTAGCTGCCAGTGATGCTCATCTAGCTGCCAGTGATGCTCATCTAGCTGCCAGTGATGCTCATCTAGCTGCCAGTGATGCTCATCAAGCTATTTTGCATTATTGGGACAAAATGACATCTCACTAACTGTCAGTGATGCTCATCTAGCTATTTCGCATTATTGGAAGAAAATGGCATCTCACTAGCTGCCAGTGATGCTCATCTAGCTATTTTGCATTATTGGGACAAAATGGCATCTCACTAGCTGCCAGTGATGCTCATCTAGCTATTTTGCATTATTGGGACAAAATGACATCTCACTAACTGTCAGTGATGCTCATCTAGCTATTTCGCATTATTGGGACAAAAGGGCATCGCACTAGCTGCCAGTGATGCTCATCTAGCTATTTTGCATTATTGGGACAAAATGGCATCTCTCTAACTGTCAGTGATGCTCATCTAGCTATTTCGCATTATTGGGAGAAAATGGCATCTCACTAACTGTCAGTGATGCTCATCTAGCTATTTCGCATTATTGGGACAAAAGGGCATCGCACTAGCTGCCAGTGATGCTCATCTAGCTATTTTGCATTATTGGGACAAAATGGCATCTCTCTAACTGTCAGTGATGCTCATCTAGCTATTTTGCATTATTGGGAGAAAATGGCATCTCACTAGCTGCCAGTGATGCTCATCTAGCTATTTTGCATTAATGGGACAAAATGGCATCTCACCAACTGTCAGTGAAGGCCAGTGGCTCCAGGCCTGCCCACACCACCTGACCCTTGATGTTTTCGTTCTCGCAGTGCTTGGCACGCCAATAGCCGACGGCTGTCTCGAGGGCAGCACGTCTCTCTGAGATCCAGCGATTAACTCCAGCCCGATTGTCGTTGGTGGGACTGCTTCGCTCATCGGTGTTTACTAAAATCACAGAATAAATATTATTATTTATATTAAATTAAAAATAGAAAGGAAGCTGACTTCGACAAGCCAAAGATTCATAATTTTATATGGTATTTTTCGGGAAAATTGAGGCTTCAAAATGTAATAACTAAGCCAAAAATGCACCAAATTCAATTCGGAAAGCTGATATATGCTAGTTTTTTACAGATTAACAAACCTGCATTCTAAAATAAAAATCAAAATTTTGGCCATTTTTCAAAAAAATGATGATTAATTAATGATGATTATCAATTTTTGAAAATATTGTGAAATTTTTTTTTTATTCGCGACATGACTAGAAAGAAGCGCCTGTTAATGCTGATCAAGAATATATATGATTTATAGGGTCGGAAATGCCTTCTTCACTGCCTAACAAGCTTTTGACTACAATTACAATACCCTGCAAGGGTACAAAAACAATTAAAAACCACACTTACTCTTTACATCCTCCAGGGGCCACCAGCCCATCCAGAGCCACAGCTCGTCGCCATCGTCCAGCAAAAAGATCGTGGGCTGACGGGCATTGTACAGCTGACCCTGGCTGAAGGGATATGGACTGTGCAGATCCTGGCAGCGCAAGGGATCGCTCAGTTCAAGCGCCTTGAACACTCCCTGGGTGCTGGAGAAGTTGAAGATCCTTATTTGGTAATCAAACGATTTGGTGGACTTCAGCAGGCTGCCGTAATCAACGTCTGCCGTCAATCCCAGAGCCCTCTTGCAGTCCTCATTCTCGGAACCCTCCTCCTGCTCTGCGAGTTTAACTTTGTCGCTGCTGAAGAGATCTTTTGGCACCTGCTCGACCAGATCTTGGGCAGCTTTCAAAGCCACAGAACGGGTGTGAGGAGCATTATTGGGAAAAATGGCATATCACTTGCCATTTAGTTATTTTGCACTGTTGGTAGAAAATCGCATCTCAGGCGATTATTTGACCCCTCTTACGAGTTTTCCAAATTAAAAACAACATTTTAAATAGAGTTATTTTTCTATTTTATTTCACATTATTTAGTTAAACTATTTCCTAGGCTTATACTGTAGATTTTGGGACATTCCGTGTCATATGAGTCTTAGAGGCGAGTCTACTTCTGCATTAAATTTTAATTAAAGTTTAGAATCCAACGCTATTCCCTCCTTCACTGCCTATGCGGATCCCATGGCGAGTTCCCGGATGAGTCGAGAAACCAGTTCGCAGCAGTCCTTCTGCCTCATCTTGGCCACGGCCATAACCTGAAGTTAAGCGTATATATTTTAGTTAAAAATCTATTTTTTAAAACAAAAATTCTATTTAAAATCTTACCTCATCGTGGCTGGGCTCTTCGTCCTTTTTGTCGTTGTACTCTGTGGCGCACTTATTCGTGATCAGGCTGAAGGCGAACACCTTCATGTCGCAGTGCCGGGCAGTGATCACCTCGTGGACGGTGGACATGCCTACCGCATCCACGCCCATCATGCGCAGCGCCTTCAGCTCGGCGATGGTCTCGTAGTTGGGTCCGCCCAGGCAGGAGTAGACGCCGACATGGATGTTCGACTCGATACCCATGGCCTTGCCGATCTCGATGGCCTTGTTAATCAAATCCTTGTTGTACGAGTTCGTCAGAGCGGGGAACCGAGGTCCAAAGCGCGGATCGTTAGGTCCCTGGAGCGGTGAGTTGCCGGCGAAGCCAAGCATGTTGACGTGGTCATGCATAAGCATAATGTCGCCCACGCCATATCTTGGATTGATGCCACCAGCCGCATTCGTGGCGAACAGATACTCCACGCCACACAGCTTCATCACACGCACCGGCATCGAGCACTTGGCCAGCGGATAGCCCTCATAGAAGTGGAACCTTCCCTGCATGGCCATCACAGTGGCGCCCTCCAGAGTGCCGACCACCAGCTTGCCGGCGTGTCCCTCAACGGTGGACACCGGGAAATTGGGGATCTTCTCGTACTCGAAAATCCTGGCATCCTGGATGATATCGGCCAGAGAGCCGAGTCCAGAGCCGCAGATTATCCCGATCTTAGGCCGTACGCCGGCGCCCTTGGTGATGAAATCGGCAATCTCCTGGATGACCTCATAGGGATACCTGTCGAGCATTGGAATTTCCAGTTAGGTTAATGTTTAAATATTGAAAATATTTCCAGTTATTGATGAAGTTAAAACGGGGAACAGAGGAACTTTTTCAAGTGCTCTTCACGCTGAGAATCGATGGACTGTGGGATTGGAACTCCCTGAGGGAGGAATAGATACAGATACCAACCAATAAGAGACATGAAAATGAACGAGAAAAGATATAGACACAAATACAAATCGAATTGTTATCACAACAAATATTCATTTATAACGAATAATTTCAATTGAAATTGTGTTGTTTTGATGGAGGGACAGAATCACAAATAGATAGTCAGATTCCGGAATGTGATCACTGGGAAGAATAGCAATTGTCTTCGGTGAATAACTTTCCTTTGGTTTGGTTTTTCAAGGAATAATAATGGATTCGAGTAATGGAATTAATCAATAAACAATATTAAAAACAATATGATTAAACACAATAATAAACAAATACAGCTTTGGTAAAAGATAACTCAAAAGTATAAGAAATCTCTTTGCTGTTTTCTTCTGCAATATAAATAATGTAATGATTGTGTGGTGATTTTCACCAAGAATGACAGAAACAAATGACAAAAACTTTACAATCTGAAGAATCTACTCAGAAGAATTGGTCTACAAACGTGTCTTCGTTGAGAACCCGCAATGCCCTTAGCTCGTCGGGCGTAAGATCACACTGGATTTTGCCATTACTTTTGCTGCAATTATGAAATAAAAACGATGAATTGTTGGGCTAGGAAAGTTTTCCTAAAAGGTAAGTAATATAAACACAGACATGAAGCTGAAAGAAATGTCAACAAATGGTGGAGATAAGGACTTGCCATATCATTTATGGCCAAAGTCTTGTGAAACAATTTTTCTACTAGATTGGTAAGCTCTATAATTCTAGACCAATTATCGAGCCAGTTAAAACCCACAATTAAGTTCTATTAGAGCCATAAAGAATTCAGCTGGTTCGAGGTTGAGCTGCACGAACTTGAACTGCAAGTCGAGTAATGTTTAGTAATGTTGTTAACAAATACGACGAACTCGTAACCCCACGTGCTGCTGCGAGGAGGCTAGGCTGCTGCTTTCATCATTTTGTTTTCGAATAATCTGATGATAAGCCGCCGATGATGCTGCCACTTGGATTATCAATATTACACAGGGGGACAAAACAAAAACACGCCTTTAAGAGTAAACATTAAGTGCGTCATTAAATGGGTTTAACAAATAAATTAAGGGGAACTCACAATCACGCATAACTTCCACTAATTGGAAACTTCGGCAATAATCCCTTTAATAAATGCGTCTGGCGGTAGCCGGTCGTTTATGGAAATTCGAACTGAACACGCGACATGGCAGATCTTCCAAGATATTGCCGCCTTCATCAATATTCAGCAAATATACGAAAACTAGTTTCGTAACTAATCAAAAAAAAAAAAAAAATACAATAAACCGGCGGCGTGTTGTGGCATCGCCTTCTTTATCGGCAATTTTGCCAATTACTTGGAGGTATGTGGTAAAGATAATGAGTTGGAGGCCTGTGTCAAGATCAGGAACACGCCCGCTTTCCAAAGCCAATCAGCGGGGGGAGTCGATTTCGCAATTAATTGGGCCAAAAAGTGGTTCGATAAACACCTAGCCACATCTTGATAGCTAATCAATTAAAGGTTGGGCAAGGGGAATTTAAGGCTTGTAAATGGTTTAAATTTTGATTGAATTTACCAATCAAATAGCTAACTTTGTAAGGAATTTTAGTTTAAATCTATTACATTTCCTATTTTCTTGCTGTGTAGTAAACCCAAATGAACCTTATAAAAAAAAGAACGCTCCATATAATCGTATGCAGATTAAAGATCGCTCTCCGAATGGGATTTTAATGACTTGCGTCGCTAGCGTTGTCGTACGAAGAAAATTGATAAGCCTGGAATACTGGAATGTCTTAATTTAAATTCAACAAACAGAGAAACCGAAAACGGAATAGATCTTTGCTTAGCTTATTTCTTGATAGCGCCCAGAAAGATCAAGGACAAGTTCTAGCTGGCATTTTAATTTGGATTTTTTTTCCAAACAATTTGGACTTGAAAATTTGCCAAAATAAACAGAGTTCAAACTTGAAGCTCACCTGCCAACGTGGGCACAAAGGTGATTTCGAATCAATATTTCTTCTGTGGATATTTAGACTTACAGCAGAGACTGTGGAGTGGGTACTATCTTCTCATCAGAGCTGCTGACGGCTCCCTTCTTGGGTGCACAGGTGTTTCCAGGCTTGAAGCCTCCTTGTCCGGAGCAACAGTCCTTCGAGCACATTCTGCCAGAAAGTGGAGGAGAGTCTTAGGTAGAGGAGAGTTGGCCCGGAAGAGAATTTTGGGCGAAATTAAATTTGGAATTTCCGGTTGCTCCAAGCCAAAAATGAGCGTCCGTTCTAAGGTGACTACGTTAAGCAAGTAGAAAGCAACGCAAGCCAGGCCTTATTGATTGGAAAAAGCGTTCTAAATTGTTAAGGGGAAAAAGTTGGAAAGTCAGAAAGGGTGGGAAGGTGGACAGGTGTTGCGGCGGGGTTAAGGCAATACTTAAATATGGCCCATAAAGCATTGAAAGCTTAAGGTTATTGGAAGTTTCATTTAAAACCAATTGGGGCACTTAACGAGCCTGTGGCGTGAGGTCCTCGTATAACAAATACTCCCCCGAGAACCCAAACCCAAAACTCAAACCCCTCACTTACGTGGGATTCTCCTGGGCGGTGTAGTCGGCCGACTTGTTTCCATTGCTGTGACCATTGCTGTGGCCATTGCTGTGTCCATTGCCATTGCTTGCGGTGTTCACTTCGCCGCCATTGGAATTGTTGTAACCCGTCATTGTGATAGGATTGTTGTTGTTCAATCAAAATACACTGCAATTATATAATCAGCCTCTCAGCTGCTGCTGCTTCTTCGGGTTATGCAAATCCTTAACTTTCGCGCTATAAATTATGTCAAAATCGGACCGCGTTGAATATATATTTCTCTTGCTGTTCGAATCAAAGCTAATTTAGCGCTGAAACTGGAATTTCTTTTGTAAGCTAGTTACTTTGCACAGCTGACTTTTATGATTTTTTATTTTATTATTATTTTTATTGCCGCGTCCAGAACTCTATGGTATCTCCTTCGCGATTGCTGTTTGCTTGAGCGTCGCCGATTGTTGAATGAACGTCGCCGACTGATGGACGAGGGTTTATAAACTGGAAGGCATGACGCAGGCAGCGCTGTCGGCGCAGGTTCCGAGGCAGCGTTACACAGCGAGAAAAAAATATGAAAGAAATAAGTAAAAATAGAAAATAAAAATATAAGAAAAGTGTCAAATTGTAATATTAAATTTCTGGTTTTTTTATATTATTTTTTTTTTTTAATATTGATTTTATCCTTGATTATTAAGTTTATTATCTTTATAGACTGTTTATTTTTAAAGGCCAAATATTAGCTATATCTATAAAATGATATAAAATGATAAAATGATTTTACAGCTTTTGGCCTTGATTTCGTTGTTGCCAAGCCTAAATGCAATACCTTTTTATCGCCAACCTTTAATAATGCAACGATCTGAAGCTTTTGGTTTATAGATTTATGGGGTAATCATTTAAGAATTGCTCCCTGCTTGGGAAAGTTTTTTTATAGCATTAAAATTGTATATAATTCTCGGGTTTTGAAGTATATTTAAGAATTTAATTTAATAAAAAATAAACAAAATGTATACAAATAAATATTACTATATTTTCCTAACTATTTTATTATTTATTATCATTTAAAATCTTCTTTTTTTCTGTGCACAGGAAAAACAAGACAAACAGATCGGAATCTGCGTGCTGCCTTTGCCTGCGCTGATTGTTCAGCATTCAATTTTATTATATTGCCGGAATTGTTGGCTCCTAAACTAACTAATTGAATCGAGCGAATTTAAATACACCAAACAATATATATTTGCGGAGCAGAAAGGCAATACTTTGAGCCACCCATTAGGTAAGGAAAGTCAGTTACAACAATAAATAAATAAAGTGTGATATTTATTATCTTTGGAAGTGGATTTGTAATAGTTGAGCAAGACTTTTATCAGCATTGGGTAAAGAAATTTATAAAAAGGGGATTCCTAACTAAGATTTTTTCTACCCTAGAATATATATATAATTTTAACACTGATATTTGAAATATTTTAAAATTCTTATCATAAACCTGACCAACATTTTCCAATTAATCACAAAGCAAACATAATAATCGCAACTGGCGCTATTTTTAAATTATTAATTTCAAAACATGCCACTGGCTGAGAATTTTTTTTATTGCGAGATCACCAACCTTTGCTTATCAACGGAAAATTTTAACAGATCATCAGTTTCTAACCAGACACCTAAGAGTCAACACGAGTCGATCATAGATCTAACTATCTGTTGTAATAGGTTTTCGATTTTGAATCACCCGGCAACTGATTCATATTTCTTCCTACAATAAGACACAATTTCTAACTCCATAAGCTGATTTCTTAAGGAAAACAATAAGGCTTCGGATGTTAAATTGAGCTTCAACACTGATAAGAATGCAACATTATTCTATATGTATGTTCTTATCACTACCAGGGTGGTCTATACATACATATTTATTGTCGTATGCTAAGCCATTCAGTGACGTTGATCCGAATCTTGAGGACTCAAAGCGGTAAACAACTTTTACGACATAGTGCAATCAGCATCCATTGCATTTGGAAAACAATATTAGCATTTAAGCCAATTGATTAAGGCGTTTTTTCAGCCAGAAATTAAGGGTAACAAGGAAGGATAATATCTTTGGGAAGTCGAAGCTTGTATACCCTTGCATTTTGCCATAGGAACATGTCATTGAATCATAAATCTATCATAACTAAGCCAAAAATGTATCAAATTTAATTCGGAAAGCTGATCTATGCTAGTTTTTTAAACATTAACAAACCTGCATTCGAAATTTTAAGTATAAAAAAATCAAAATTTTGGCCATTTTTTCAAAAAAATGATGATGTAACCCCTTATCAAATTTTGAAAAAATTGCCAAAAAAATTTTTTCTTTCGGACATGGCTAGAAAGGCGCGCCTGTTGATGCTGATCAAGAATATATATGGTTTATAGGGTCGGAAATGGCTCCTTCCTTGACTAAAATCATAAAAACCTTTAAAAAGACCGGAAATATTTGAGGTCTTTAAATGGATATTTATGTATATGATCATTTTCTGAACAAATTAAAGCGTTAAATTTAATTCTGATTAAAATTATAATACCCTCCCTGAAACTACGCATAAATATTTAGTTCCTAATCTACTTTAATAAAATTTAATTAATATTAAAAGAAGATTATTCCTGATAGACACTCAATTTAGGCTAGTCATTCCCTTTCGTTGCTAAGGTCTCATTAGTTTTATAATCAATATAAGATAGTGTGGGAACTACTTGTTTTTAAGTGACTAAAACCGAGACTCAAATGCTCTTGGAATTCCAAAAAAAATGAATTCGAAAATGCTGGAACACTCCTCATGGAAATACCAAGACCTAAGACCTATCTTCAGTTTAAGCAAGAGATTGAAAAATTGACCTTTGTATGCCCAAGAAGCAGGCCAAAAAGAGAGTGGAAAATTCCCAGATGATAAGGAAAACCCCAAGCGGAAAAAGTGCCGAAAGATGTTCCCATTCACGATTCCATGGAAGATTCGAGGTATCTGCTGGTGTGGCATCTTCGCTAGAGTATGTTGTATCTTTCCACATTCGATTTGCGACACTCTTTCAGAGTTTTGAGCTGTGCGGTCCAACAAACCCATTAAATATGCCGTCGTTTTGTAAACAGGATTGCTGTGCAACTCAAACAGATTACAGATAAGAGACTCAGCCGGCGCGTAAACAAGAAATGCACTTCATATTTAGGTTTATTTCGGAGTATATTTATTAGCACTGTGTTTCGTGATTTATTAATATTATTATTTTCCATGATTCGTAAGATTTAGGTTGTTTTTTTTCTGGTTTAGCTAATTGCAGTTGCAGTTGGTGTTGTTTTTTTGTCATCAATATTAATTGGCTAGAGTAGCTGTAATTGCTTAGCTGATAGTTGTGTCTTTTCTTTCTATTTTGTTTTAAAATGATTTAAAATAAGTAATTTAGAGCCAATCTGTTATTGAATTTTATTTGGAATGGGTTAGCTATTTTCCGTATTAAAATAGTAATAATATATGGCGATACAGCACACAAAAGTATATGAAACTGAAAATTATGATATATTAAAAAATTAATGAAAAACTACGAAAACTCTTGAGTTATTCCTGAAACTGATAATGATTTGAAATCCATTTATTTTTCTAGAAAATTCTAAAGAAACTTATCAAAATCTATATCGTTTTCAGGAATTATTTTCAAATTGAAAAACCAAGTTTTCGGAATCTTTTTAAAGAGAAAGAGTTTGAAAAAACGCTTGGATGGATCAACCTCTGATTTACCTTTTACGTGGCCACAAAACCGAGCCAACTTTGCTTGCAAACGGATAACTTAAAACAAGTAATTCGAAAATGTTTTTTAAAAAACCTACAAGCAAACTGAATAATGTTTGAATATCTAATGGGTAATATTTAATTATTTCTCTTGATTTAAGGCATTTGCGGGATTTCAAATGGTTTCAACGTATTCGTGTCAGGGGATTTCTCGACAGGGGATTTTCTCTGAAAGCTGGCAATATCTGACGAAATCCCCGAATTGATGGTATTGTATATCGAAAGATCCCCCGCTCGGTATTCTTCTGGTTGGGACGGTTTTTCGCAATGAAAAAGGCACGAATGTGTACTGTTTTACATTTCGTTATTCGTTTTTTTTTTGTTTTTGGTTTGAGTGTTATGCGACTGGGCTCCTACTCTTTGAGAATTTCGGAGCAACACAGCTAAAATACTTTTATAATTTTTTAATTTTATTTAAATATATACGAATTTTTAAACTGGTTTTGATTGTTATTTATTTTTTAGGTTTTTCTTAAGTTTGCTTTAAAAATGGTGTAAAAAACGCTTACAAACAATTACCCAAAAATAAACTTGAACTGAAATACATTTTCAAAAAAATAACAATTATCTTGAAATGCTTTTGGGCGAGCGCTGCACGCGTGCCCAGTGATTCCGGTTTTTATTTTATTAATTTGTTCGAAACACTCCCCAGCAATATTTTTACTTCCGGAAGTGTGAACCAAAAAAATACAAGCAACAGAATTTCGGTCGCGTGCAGCGTCATCCAATTTGCATTTAATTTTTGCTCAAGTGTTTTGATTTTATTTGTCCCGTTGTTCCCCGGTTCGATTCCGATCAAATTTTTGTGGAATTGAAATTGATTAAGCTTTAAATGTTTTATTAAAATAATTTAATTGAAAATATGCCTTGAAGAGAAAGTAAGTTAATTTTTGGAATATTTTTTAAAATGTGAAAGGAATGAATAAATGGAAAGAGATTTGAAATCACTTGTAAGACTGCCCAAAAGTATGCCATAGTCCAGTTTGGGAGCATACAGCATACTTTAAGATGCATTAAAAAGTGAATAAAAATCGGTCTTTTATGACTGAAAATTTTCAAAAATATATAGCATCCATCGATTTCAATTCCATAATTTAATCGAAATCAAAACTGAAAACAACGATTTTAATTCATTATTTAGGGTGTTATCATTTTTTTTCGTAAGTTATAACGGTTGATTTTGTTTTCTTTTCGTTGGTGGCACTGTTTAGAGGCGAGCTTTTCAAAAGCTATATTAAGGACTTGCGACGAGACGAGTGGAGACACATGCGGTGATTATGCGCTGCCGGCCGCCTGAACCCGGGGACATACACCTGAATGTTGCCCACCTTTGGCCACGGCCGGGGTCTTAAAGTCAAATAGAGACAGAGTGATAGAGAGAAAGAGAGTATTCGTATATTGATAACTATACGGGGGTGCCAAAGAAATCGTTTTGTATTTTGAAATCAATTTCAAAAAATTCCAAAAAAAAGAGTTCCCACATTTTCCAAGAAATTGTGATTTGATTCCAAAATTGATTGCGATTTCTTTGGCAGCCCTGTTTATATGCTAATTGTTTATAATGAAAACAAGGACTAGTTGCTACAATTTGGTTTTCCTCAATAAATCAAAGTTGGGTGGAACAGTGTTGTGGCCATCACCTTCGGGGTCAGTGTTGAAATCCATCGGGGGGGCGTTGGAAGTTTGATAAGAAATATATGGTATAGATAAACGATTGCCGTTTTATTGCAACATTCAGAAATTATAAGATAAATATAAAACTACGTACACACAACACAAAATAAAAACAAACTAAAATTATGAAATACAAATACTAAGGGGCTCTACACATGTAAATTATTTATACAAAAGCTTAAAAACAAAAACTCGAACGAAAACAAAAGGTACACAGTCACGCTCTCCATGCAGACATACTTGGCTAACGAATAGATTGATTTCATTTCTTGGCTGTTTCAACAAATGTTTGGACTTTTTGCATTGATTTGGTGTAACAGAAAACACACATACACACTTCCTTTTTTAGCTTCTCTACTTAAGTACTTAAATGACTTTCAGGCATATATAGCATACACAGTACAATACTTTAGCGTTAATTTTAAGGGAGGGGTGGATAGTACAGTTCATATAGATGTCTTGACAAATACAATGCAATTGCTGTTTACACATATACGTATATCTAGAATTGAATATTATCTCGAATATTACACAGATTAATAATTAGAAAAAAACACAAGACATTGCCTTAAACGTTATTACAATGTTTTATCGTATTTGTTAATTATCATTCTTTATATTTATTTAATTTGAAGTGGCTGTCCTACGACGCATTTCGCTTGCTCTCAATTCTCAATTCAAAATGTTTCTTTTTTGGTTTTTGATTGGTTTTTAAAAAAGAATGCTTAGTTATTTTTTATTTATGTTTTATCTTTTATGGTTTTCATTTGAATTAATCATAAAAATCAGTCAGTCCAACGCCTTTTTGTGTTTGTTGTCTAGTTACTTAGCTTCTTCTTTTGGTTGTGAGTTCTGGGTTTTCTGTGGGGGATTTTTCTGGAGTTTTTCGGGGTCACTGCTAACCGAGATCTACTCGTACTCTATCGCTCCTTCTGACCTAGCTGCTTTCCATATTCTTCCTTGTTTTTTTTTTAGAATAATTTACGTCTAGAGATGCTAATTAGGTTTCCATAGGTTAAAATGTAGTACGTATGTATAATGTGTGTGTGTGTGTGTGTGTTGTACAAATAAATTATATATTACCATTATGAATATAAATATATATATATGTATAATATAACCGATAGATATATATATGCTTCATGTTCGTATGCATAGACTACATATATACTGCGTATGCTTTTGGTTTTTGGCTACTTTTTTGATGCTCTTATCAACTAGGAATTCAACTACTACTTCTTTTTGGCCGCCTTCTTCTCGGCCTTGCGTATGGCCTTCTCTCGCTCTCGACGCTCTCGCTCCATGTCCTTGCGCTCCTTCTCAATGTTCGCCTTCAGGTCCTTGAGGCGCTTCTTCAGCCGATGCTTGTCGTCGCCACACACGCCCAGCGTCTTGAAGTCCTTGGAGTCGAGGGTGAGCAGTGCCCCGCCCTCCACGTTGTGCTCTTTGAAGACGGGAATGTAGCGCTCCAGCTCAATGCCCATTAGCCAGTGGCCAACCTTTAAGAATTGTAGAATATAAATATGTTGCGATGGAACTTGGCGTGTAGTAACACCTCACCTGATCCTTGGTCCATTCGTGTACAGGACCTCCCTTGTAATTGTATCCTGCTGCTGCCGCCTTGCGATCGGAGAAGCTTGAACTGGAACCGGACAAGTCCAGGGTACGGCTGGGCGAATAACCGGGCGAGGAGCAGCCGGAGGACATGCTAGTGGGCGAGGGCGGGCCAGTGGTATGGGCGGACGGCTGTTGCTGCTGCTGGTGGAGATGCTGTTGCTGCCAGGGCACTGTGCCGGGCGGGGAGAGTGATTGGGGAACGACTTGTTTAACTTTTAATTCGATTTTAGGTAGTTAGAAGCAATTTTCGAGGTTAGTTTCGCAGAGATAGAGAGAGGAGAGAAGGAATAAAGAGAAAAGTCGGCTGTTAGTAAGATCGCTGAGCATTTGGTTTCGGTTAGACATTCATTAGAGTTATATATTTATATATATTTATGGGGGCAATGCGGGTGGCAATGTAAACGGATAACGCTCAGTGAGAACTCTCAAAACCTTGGCATTAATATAGATATATATATATGGTTATAACAGAATAATATGTTTGATTAGTTTTTTGGGCTTCCAAACAGATAAACATATGTACAGTTCTGTGAGAGTGTGGAGTAATGAGATGATGATGATCGTTTCTACTGGGGTTAGTCTACTACGGCCTGATTTTGGCTAGAGAGAGAGATTCGGAGGTTTGTGCTGGCATTGGTTGGTGGTTTGATTTGGTTGGTCATAGTTCACCTTTGGGCTGGGCTTCGTTCACCGCCTGGCGGATCTCATTGATCAGCGTCTTGCAGTTGATGGCCGCTGCGCTTTGGCTCTTGTTGATCTCCGTGTAATCGTCGCTGGAATGTCGCGAGGATCCATCGCCGAGTCGCCTGGAAAAAAGTTCAAAGCAACCGTATAACAGAAACCCTCAGAAAAATATATTCCGGTTCTTGTTTCCAAGATTTTTTTTCTATATTTTGTTGAACTGAAACTGAAACCCACCTCTCACGATCGGACAGCGCCTGATTGAGTTGATCCGTAAAGCTGGAACCGGGCAAGGGAACCTTGCTGCCGTTGGGCGCCACTCTCCTTCGACTTGGATACATCCAGCTCTCCGCCGGCTCGTTCTCCGAGAGCTTGTCATTGCTGCCCAGTATAGAGTCGTACGAGCTGTTGAGATCACGATTGCTGCTGCTGGCCGGACCTGTTCCAAAGGTGGTCATGCTGCCGCGATGGAAGTCGTTCAGTCCATTGTTGTCCGCCGGCGAACCCAAAGCGTTCTTAAAGATGCCCGGTATGCTGTTGGTCACCACCGTTTGCTGCGACTGCTGTAGCTGCTGTTGCTGTTGCGACTGCTGTAGCTGCTGCTGCTGCTGTTGCTTGCTGGGATCCTTGTGGACCTGAGCATATAGCTGATTGATTTGTGCCTCGCGTGCCGTCGACTGATTGGAAGAACTGGACGAGGCAGAGGATGTGGAGTTCAACAGAATGGCTGTGGTGGTGCCCAGATGGCCGTTGGACGAGGCTGACGTGCTAACTGCCGCTGGCGGCGGTGGATGATGTTGCAGCAGATTGTTGACATTGGCCAGCAGATGGGAGTTGCCGTTGGACAGGCTGATGATGTCGTGGGTGGAGGAGCTAGAAGTACCGCCTGCCAAATTCAAAGCCGAACCTGCCTCCACGCCTCTATCCCCCTCCTCGTCATCATCGGTATCGTCCAGAGTGCAGTCCGAGCTGCGACTGTTGCTCCTGCTGCGCTTTAGATTGAGATTGCCGTTCGATAGCTGGCCGAGATCGCTGCTGCTGGCGGCGCCGTTGGTGTTGCTGCTGCTGGTGCCGTTCGCTGAGGGCAACTGCCGATTGGCTAAACCACCACGGGAGGCTTTTGTTTAACATAAAACCGATTTTGTTTTTTGGCAAAGGGTGCGATTTTTTGTGTGTTCCAAATTGTTGAATTTTTTTTGATAATTTTTGTGAAGATTTTTTTTTTTTTTTTGTAGTTGTTGGGCAAAATGAGGGCGCAGCGTGTTGGGCGTGGCGTGGCAGTCACAAATGTACAACGAGCAAAAGGAACGTAATACAAACATGAACGAACGAGAACGAGAACCAGAACGGCACACACAGAGAGCAAATAAAATCGAGAGAAATGGGAAAGAAAGAGAATAACAATTAGCACAAAAATGACAATGACAATGGAGAGCACAAAACAAGAAGAGAGAAATAATAGCAAACAAAAGTCAAGGTAGACAGCGCAGTGATTGAAGCTTTAGCTTTAGCCCAAGAGGTGCAGTTCAAAGGCAAAAGGTGGACAAAACAAACCAAACAAACACCTTTTTGAAACAAGACTGTCAGAATTTAAAGATATATTTTTGGATTTTATTTTTACTTTGAAATGAAAAATGTTTCTATTGTTCCAAACAGTTTAAACATTTTTAAAATGACTTTCCTATCAACGGATTAAGCTTTTCCACAGAATGCTGATGTAGAATGTTTTAATAAATAATTAATTTATTTTAATTTTTAGTGCAAATGAATTTTTAATTTTAAGAACCACACTCAAAATATCATCTCCTACATCATCCTCTCGTAAATATTAAACTTTTTTCTTCTTATTAAAATATATATTTTTACATTTTAAAGTCAGATGTGTGAATACATATGCATATTTAAACCAGTTATATGATTTAAATTTTAAAAAATTTTAAAAATAAAATAAAAAAATACAAAAGTGTTGTGGGTATTCTAATTTCAGTAGAAAACTTCAAATGCATTAAACGAGTTATTTCCCACCCTATAAATCATATATATTCTTTATTTTTGGCTTAGTTATAATAGATTTTTGATTTAATGCCATGATTCTAAGATAAACTGAGAGGATATTCCTATTTCGGCTTATTGAACTTAGTTTTCTTTTTTGTTTAATCTTAAAAAAAATAGATCTTTCACATTTTCTACACCATGAATAAAAAACTGTTTTGTAATAACTCAAATAAATTGGAATATGAATGCGTTTCAATGCTTTCCAATAACTACACAAAATATTGAAATGTTTTTTGTTTAATTAATGGAAATCTGAATATTTAATTTAAATTTCATCTAATTATATCTCTTGATATTTATTTTCTTTAAATTTCGACAGTCTTAGTCTCATAGGTAAGTAAAAATATGTGATTCAGTAGAATAATAACGATTGTATCAAGGACTCACCCAGATCGATCTTTGTCTTGTTCACCGAGTTATCCAGCAGCTCGTGCTGCGGCACAGCCGCATCCAGTTCATCCTTTACCGGAACCTTGCGCTCCACGGTGGCCGTCTTAACGCCATCGCCATCGGGCGATAGATCAGAGATCTCGGTGTCCGACAGCTCCGTTTCCAGCTTGTGGAAAAGCGGCTTTGGTGGCGTCTTGCGCATCATTTGGGGCGTCAGCTTCAAGGTGGCACTATCGTAGGGCAGACCGACAGGGAAACCAGCCTTGCGCTGTGTCTCCTGCAGCTCGTGCTCCAGATTGATGACCCGATCCTTGAGCTTCTTCACCAGCGCATTGTACTCGGTGTCCTTCTCCTGGAGCAGCTGCTGGTAGAACTCCTCGCGATGGCACATATCCAGCTCCCGCTGCTGGTACTCCCTCACCAATCGCTTGGCCTTGTTGTACTTCTTGTCCAGCGCCATATACTGGCCCTGGGACTGCTGCAGCATATTCTGCAGATTGGCGGCCTCCTTGCGGATGTTACCGAGCTCCCGCTCGCTTTGGCGTAGCCGCTCGCTGAGCAGCTCATTCTCATTGCCTGTCGTCTCGAGCTTGACCAGCTGGGAAGGTTTTGGGAAATTTATTAATAAACAATACTAAAATATTACTGAAATTAATGTGCAATCAATGGATGATGAGATGATCGATTGTTTATGGAAATTATAATAAATTAAAGAAACAAAACAGAAAACAAACCTTTCGTTTTAGATTTTGTATAATCTCTTCCTTGACCAGGCAACCCATTTCGCTCTGGGAAATAATTTAAAAGAAATAAAAAATAATAAATAAAAATTTTTAAAAATAAGGTAAAATATACATAATTACTCTCAAGAATTATTATTTAAAAATGTTATAAAAAAAATTAAAAATTAAAATTAAAATTTAATAAAATTAAAAAAAAAAATCAAAATTCAAAATACAATCAAAAGTGTTTCAAAAATGTGCTCTACTTTTTGTTTTTTTAGTATCTAAAATTTCGATTTTCAATGATGTATATTTTCAAAACCAATTACCGCTTTGTGCTGCATTTTTCATTATTATCAAAATTCAGCAAAAAAGGAGAGAGAAGAGAGAACACACAAGAACACACACAAGAGTTAAGAGTAAGGTCGCTTCAGGGAAATTCCTGTCCTGGAAAGCCTTACCTCCTGCAGCAGCCGCTTGAGCGACTCTACCTCCTGTGAATGTGTGGCCTCCACCTCCATGGGATGTTCGACTTGCACAGGACTCGAGGGTCCCTCGCACACACTCGAATTCGCTGAAACGGGTTGCGTAGAGTCCTCGGAATAGTCGAGAGTACGTCGCAGATACTCCTCTTGTTGGCTAAGTAATAATTATATTATTAATTATAAATATTTTATTATTTTTTAAGAAAACTAACCGCTTCAAGCGCTCTTCCTTCTCGCGATCCGCCTGCAAACTCAGTCGTATGAGCTGTGCTACCTCTGAGTTCTCAGGATCGCGTTCGCGTCCAATTTGGAATTTGACTAGACCGGAAGTATTGCGCAGCACAGAAGCTGCATAAGCCTGTGTAACGCCCACAAGACTCTTGCCGTCCACCTCGATGATTTGATCGTTGACCTAAGCATAAAATAAACCTTGTAAATATCAACAAATTAAAGCTTATGGTAATCTAACACCCACCTGAATCCTTCCGTCTCTGGCTGCTGCTCCGTTATCGGTGATTGTTTTTACAAATATTCCCAATTTCTCTAAGCCAGCATCGGCGCCAACGCCCATACCAATTATACTGAGACCCAAACCTTCGGGACCCTTCATCAATTCCACGGGGAAGACATGCATCTTCTCCACACGCTTCTCAAGCTCATATTCCGCCGAAGCGGCCACAGGATCAACATCTTCATTTCGCCGATCGTAGTCATTAACGGAGAATGTTGAGTACACGTGGATGGGGCCGGAGCTGAAGCGTACCTTGGGATTCTTGCGTACAGTAATGGGCGGGTAGGAGCAGTCGTCGTCGTCAAAGTCTAGGAGACCTTTAAAAAAATAGAGAGTATATTTAATATTTAGAATATATAAAATGTACAAAATATATAAAATATATAAAACATATAAAATAAAATTGAATATATATTCCATTAAGTCAGTAAGCTTCAAACTCACCAGGCACTTCCATCCAAAAGTTGCCATCTTCAAAGTAATGCACTCCCGCCTCTACAAGTACCTCCTTACTCCTCACCGGCGGATATTCTGGTATATAGTACTGACTATCGTCTAGCTCGGTCACGCCAGTACTTAGCACAGTTGAATTCGTGGCTTGCTCGGCATCTGCCAGAGAGTATGTGGAATTGTGCTTGCTGGAGATGATGCTGTCATCGATGGTCGTCGTCTGATTGAGTGTGGCATCCGATTGTGTAGACTCTACGGACACTATGGACTCATGCAGCGATTCACCGCCACCGCCGGTCACATAGGTTTGATTTAAATCGGAATGTTTAACCTGGAAATCGTAGCCGTTCTCAAGTTCCTCGCGGTGTTGAACTGACACAGAGCTGGCTGAGGTGATAAGCAGATTCTCTAGGCTGCGTTTGGGGGCCTAAAAAAAAGGTTAAAATATTATTTATTAAATATCTAAAAATAAAATCTTTCTTTGTAAAATATTAATAAGAGACATAAATCCTTATTACGTATTTTAAGGCCATAGTAAATAATTTTCCTGTTGTGTCTGACTATGTTGAAAGTGTAGAGCAACATAAATAAATAAACCAACCTCGAATTAATTTTTAAAATAATGATGTATTAGCATTTAAGATAAGAAAATTCAAGTTTATAAAGTCAAAATCTCAAATTTCCTTATCTTATTGAATTAAAGAACCCCAAATTAGTTTTTTTACTTACCTCTAGGACATCCCTTAGCCACTCGGGCTCGTCGTCGTCGTGCCTTGTGGTGGCTGTGGTGGCCGTCGAAGGTGTTGTGGTCGTGGTCTCCGTCTCAGTGCTATCGGCCTTGACAAAGGTGGCGTTCAAAGCTGTGGATGTGGTGGCTGGACTATAGCCTACAATGTCCACGGCCTCAACGTCATCCGAATCCCCGTCAGCGTCACCATTGACATCAAACTCGCGGGAGCGGGCCCGGACGTGGTTCTCCTCGTTCTCGTCCTCGTCTTCGTCCCGATGAAACTCCTCTGGATACTCCTCTTCCTCGTCCTCTTCCTCAACAATTGCTGGGACAGCTGCAATGTGAATGTCGCGTTGCTCCCCGTTGGCTCCTGATTGCGATGGCGATTGGCCAGAGGACGGTGGCAAATCCTCAATGAGATTCTTGGTGCTGGTCGGCGATGTTGTTGCTGCGGCAACAACAACGGCAGCAACGGCTGCGTTGAGTATTTGCTCGACTTCCTTGGCCTGTTCGTCCGACAGCAGTGACTGTTGTCTGTGTGGAATAAAAATTACGGAAAAAAGTTTAGAATTCGCGCTCGCTGTGTGGAGCTGTGTGCTAACTCGTAGTCGCTCCTTTGGGGTGCGAACGGGTGGGACCAACCTGATTTTGCTTTCCAAAATGCTACGCAGAGACACAGGATGCAGGATGCACGGGACAGGACACAAGAAGCGCAACAACAACAACAACAATAACAGGCATTTTACGAGTTACGATAAATATATATATAAATAAATGAAAGAAAAATAGAATGAGAAAAGAATGAAAAGAATTATGAAATATGCAAAAAGAACAGCATGCAAATGCAAATGCAAATCATATTTTAAATAATTTAAATACATTAAATACATACAATTACGTGACGCGCTTAAAGATTTATAAGCCGCGCGCATACATACATATACATGTAAATAAAATTAAAGTGCATAAAATAACAGTAATTAAGTGTAGGGAGAGAAAAAGAGAGTCGCAGCAGGAGTGGCTGTCGCAGGCGTCGACATGAGTGTGCAATTAAAATGTAATGCAGTTTTAATTTACACTACCATTCCGACTATATCCAGTTTCGTGGCCAGACATTTCCCATTTCAATTTCGCCAACCATAAATTGGGTTTTCATTTGTGGCCGAGTTTCGGCATCTCTTTGCGATTGATTGATTTTTATAGGCTTTTTGGTTGAGCGATTTTTTATTGCACTTTTTTAAACATTTTAAGGTATAAAAAATCCAGGGTTTCTCAATTATTTTCGATATTTATCGATAGGTCTAAACTTCCAAACCTGTAACCCATACATATATCCCTCTTCTCCTACAAATTGGTGATCACTTAAGAATTTATGTTTATATAAACTTAACATTTTAATATAGCACAATTTTTCAATGATAGTTAAAGTTATTGATCGACACAAGTTTCCATATATAGTGCATACACACATCTTTCTGCTATGAATAACGAAGGACATTTTAATAAAAATAAATTAATTAAATACGGATATAAACTTCTTGTAAATATAATACAAAATAAACCACTTATTTACTTAGAGATATCGTATTTATCGATATAAGCAAAAATTACCGATAAATAAGCTTCAATCTCTAGGGTATTCACCTTATCGATCTTTTACCATCTCAAATTGTATTTGTATATTAATCAGAACATAGAGTTATAAAAAGATCTATCGAAAAGAAATAATTCCCATTAACTAGGATTAATAATTATTCCAAACAAATTAGTAAAGCTTTTTTAAAGTACAATACTTCATTATTAAAACCTGAAATAAGTCATTTGTTAAAAGCTACCATTCGTTGTAGTTTTTTGTTAAATGAAATACTCCAAACAAGTCGCTCCTTTAATTGCACATAATAATAATAATAATAATAATAATAATAATAATAATAATAATAATAATAATAATAATAATAATAATAATAATAATAATAATAATAATAATAATAAAGTAAACTTGGGGCTGTGAAATGCAGTTCAGCGCCGCAAAGTACGCAATGCCAAATTAAACATGCACGCTTACACGAGCACGTAGAGCCCCCCAAGAGCGTACGGGGGAAGTCAGCAGGGAAAACCGGAGAAGGAAAACGGCGAGGAAAGGCGGGAAATGGCAAGGGTGTAAAGTTATGTCGCATACGCCGTGTTGCACACGCAATGACACCTGAAGTGAGCAGAAGGCAGAGCAGAGGCACGGCAGTAACACGGGCCCAGCCACAGCACAAGCGAAGGTAGACAGTTGTCAGTTGTTTTCTGGGTGCATTTAACGTTTAAGTGTTTGTCACTCTCACTTGTGCGTGACGTCACGTGTAAGGTAAGGATATCTCTCTCTCGCAGTGTTTGTTAATTACTGCCAACAATTGCCAGTGAACACTACAGCGACAAACGGCAAACGAGGACGAGAAGGACACAGTGAGAAAAAATTAAGGAGAGATTTACAATCCTATACACTTATTCACATACTAATGATAAGCACAATCAGTCGATACAATGTAGTCATGTTCTTTTGTATGTTAGAAAGTCAATTGGTTTTTAAGCTGTTTTAGAGTTATATAGATGAAATCCCGCCTCGAATCGAACCTCAATATTAAAAAGTTGCCATTATAAAAATTAAAAAAAATTAATTATATATTAATTACAGTTTGTTTACCATTAAAAATACATTTTTTCAACTGCCAAAGAGTCAACTTTATATATTAAATATTATTCTCAAGAAATATTTTACTTTTGAACGCTTAAAATATAGAAAAAAACCAATTAACTTTACTTTCCAACTCTTAAATAAATGATTATTTAAGTAGGAGCTCTCCCTTTTTTTCAGTGTAGCGCAGAACATGGCTAATCATTGAAAATTACACACACTCACACACACACACAGAGACGGTCTTAGTTGTTGTAAGTGGTTGATTATGTTGTTGATAATGAGAGCCAAGTGGCAGACACTGGAGGCAACAACAAACAACAGTCGGGCAAAGGCCCAAAGTGGCACTCCCCTTTGCTTTTGCCCGCTTTCCCCTCGCTTTTCATTTTCCCCCCCTCAGGTGGTACTCCTGTGTGCCATGCATTTAAATGAGTTTTCCTGGGCAGCGCATTTATGTAATTGCAATCGCAATTGGCATTTTCACACGCAGCCCATCAGACTGTAATTAGCTGAAAAAAACCTATGGCACATATTCCCCACAGCTCTGAAGCCAATTTTCTATTTCTGGCCAATTTCGGTAGTGAGTGTCCATTGAAAACCAATTGGAATATTGGCGATAATCCCAAAACACAATCCTTTAGCGGCGGCAATAAAATGCAATTAAACAATTAGCCAGCGATTTGAAACGAAATCTCTCTCTCTATATTGCTCTAAGTCGTGACCACTCGGCACAAAAACAAAAACCAAACAACAAAAAACAATTGAAATGGCCAGAAACAAAAATGGAAAACTTATTCAGGGGGATGGATGTTAGTGGAAATTGAAAACTTATTCCCAGGGTCTAAAAGGGGCGCTAAGCGGCTTAGGGAATGGGGATGTTGGCTAGGGAAATGTATATGGCAAGAGGTTAGCCAGTAAAATAAATCAAAATTTAAATTCAGAAAAATAGAAGCAGAAAATCCGTTGAAGGACAACTTGACATAACTAATAGTTGGCCTTTCTCTCTCTTTACAATGACGATGCCCCGCAGCACTTCACCACAACGAAATACTAAAAAAAAAAGAATTAGCATAAAGTTATGGTTTTATAATTAAAATAAAAATAACACGCTAACCGTTTTTAATTGCTACGGGAATGTGGGGCACACACAAAACACACAAACACACCTCAGCAGGTCGCCTGAAGCGGAGAACGCAGCACCGTTGCATGCATAACCAAAAATATTACGCATACGCCGCGTGTGACGCGCGCGAGACAAGAAACACAACAACGATGACGAAAGTTCCATCGCGGAAAAAATAATTACGAGCAAACTTTAACGATATTTAAATACAACACATATGCTGGGGGTAAAAATGCGAAAGCGAAAGACAAATGCAATTATGCGGCGGCGGGAATTTTCCCCGTTTGTCACGAACAAACACAAAGGGCGGAAAGGAAAAGCCAGGCCAGCTTCAAAAGGGAAAGCGCTTTCTGTTGCCTATTTATTGGAGCACAAGTTGATTAGGACAACCGCGCGCCATATGGAAAATGCCATAAAAGAGGCGGTGTGGGGGTGTTTGTGTGTGAGAGCCACAAACAAGGTCAGTCTGCCTGCGCTTATTGTTTCGTCATACATTTTTAATTAATTTAAATAACAACGACGGCCGCAAGGAAACCACAATGCAAATAGCAAAAGCAAAAGCCTTGCCCCACAAAAAGAGCGCGTCGGGATTAAAACTCACTCAAGAGCGGAGTGGAGCCGGAAAAGCTCTCTTTTGGTTTGTTCGCTAGCTCTCTCTCTGGAGTGAGCTCCTGTTCGCTTTTTGGCCATGGCCCACAATGCAGCGTTTTCGTTTATTAATAGCTGTTGGTTGGCTTGGATTAGAGAGCCAGAGTCCATTCCATCTATTCAAGTCCAGCACTTTTTAAAGTCACTTTTGTTTGGCAGTGAAGTGAAAATAGTAGTAGTAGAAGGAAGAGCAAGTTTTGGGCCTGGTCGAGTGGCAGTTGCCTATTAAAACCAAGTCAAGGTGAGGCTGTGACGCTGATAATGCAAAGCATTTGGGTTAGAGTTTGGGAATTATATATTCAAAATTGGTTATTTGTTTAAATTCTTTGCTAAACAGAATTATTATTAAATTTATGTCACCTAAACTAGCGATGAGGAACTTCATTTTACAACAAAAATTGTCCGAGACACTAATTTAAAATTAATTGAAAGTTTAGTAATATAGTTTTCATATCATTTGTTTCATTATTAAGTCCTGTTTCCTATTTCCTTTTAATTAGCTATTTTTAGACTGAATTTTCAAGCTTTCGTGTAATTTTGAAAGGATTTCTTAGAGCAAAAAAATTTAGAAAATAATATTTATAAATATATTTATGTTGCTAATTGTATTTCCGCTCAAAAACCCCACACTTGACCTTAACATTTCCCTTATTAACTTTAAAAAAGATAATTGTTAAAGTTATAATCATTAAAAATAATATCAATATTATTATTTTTAATATTTATTATATTACAAATAATAAACCAAAAACCTTCAATGACAATTGCTAGATAAAGCAACTTGTTAAATCTCTCTGCAAACGACTTTTGCAATTGTTTGGCTGGGTGTCACTTGTATTATTTGTAATTTATTTGCATAAATTGGCGACCATATCCCGGGGTTAACCCGTTTAGCTCTTAATCATATGCAACGACCAAATTGAATGCTGGCTGTGAGGGAGAGCGGCTATGAAAATTGCGAAAAACCCATTTTATCATGGCAAACACGTACGTCATGTGTGTGCACAACACAAATTCCACAACAAGACGGGGGGGAGAGAGGGTACAGAAACAACAATCAGTCGTTGGGGAACAATATTTACTGCGTGCGCACCAAAGTATGCAGCAAAGAAAAATCACAAACGCAGGATAACGAACGACAAAGGACATGCATGCAGGGGAAATCGGGAAATTCGAACGATGACAATGTTGAAAATGACAACTTGGCAACAATTATAGAGAGAGAGAGTATGTGTGTGTGGCCCGCATATGAACAAGAAATGGAAACAACAATGTCAACAGGATCAACAACAGCATCAGCAACAGCAGCAGGAGCAGCTGAGCGGGGTCACCGTGGCGTATGAGCAATGTTCAATTGAAAACTCATTCGATTCGAAGTGGCATGACAACACGACAATACGATAAACTGTTCCAGACCCTTGACAACTCTCGTCCGTGATCCATTGAGAGGGAAATTGAGGTAATTAAACGCTCGAAGAATCACCACCAGGTGGGGGGGGGTAAGGTAAAAGTGAATGAAATAAAACTTTGCCTCCTTTTAATCAGCTTCGTCGCAAAGTTGCCTACATTATTTTTCCGGACCATTCAGAACGCGGTGTGCCAGATGCAAACTACTTAAGTGCTCTGCATACACAAATATGTACAGAGGAACTCTCTGTACACAGAAACTGTTTTTTAAATACAATTTTTTTTTTGCCCATAAAAAATTCCATAACTTGCTAACTAAAATTGGAAACTTTTTCAACAAGTTTCGCGTGCACAAAATCGTGAAGTAGAGTTAAGTGAATGCCACACTTTCTGGCAATCACCGTGGGTTCTTTGTGTGTGTGTGTGTGTATATAAAGTTATAGTATAAAAAAAGAAGGAAGAACCAGAGTACGACTTCACCTATTTATCTTTATCGCCAGGGCTTTATCTGCGAATTAGCTGAAACTTCTTCACACATAAATTCCAGTATTTGCCTCAAACTGAAACTTATGCGAGGGAGAAGCTACACTCGAAGTAAACAGGAGTCGTGCCAGAAAGCAAAACAAAGTGCTAAAGGTGCTGCGTGTCCCTCCATAAACCTGCAGTTAGAGAGCTGCTTTTATGCATCGAAGAGGATGTGGGGGGGAAAGCATTAGTGGACCCAAACGTTGCAGGAATCGCTAAGGGCAAAGAAATGGAACTGGAAAATGTGACAAGTCGAAGGGTGGGCACTCTTATCTGGGCGGAGGGTGAGTTTCTTACAAGAGATTATTTCTTTTGCATTTAAATCGTGGACTTTTGTGCTTTTAAACTTTCTTTTTTTCGACTTTGTTTGATTGTTTTTGGAGTAGTAGTGAGTCAATAAATTAAGATTAAAATTTTAAAAATAAATTAAGGATGAGAAAACCTTTAATTAAATATCTTTTGTAAGTTAAACTTTTTTATTGGTATTTAAAAATCTTTAAATAAAATTATTTTTATTTCTAAGGAGTTTATTAACTTTTTAAATAAATATAATTATTTCCCCTACATGTCAATAAAGGCTAAAAATTAATTAAAATCATTTTCAATAAAGAATTTCAATATTTAAAATCATATATAGTCCACGATTTGCAAAGTATATTTATTAAAAACATTTTCCCTTTCACAAAATCCTTTTAAAAACTCACAATTTCCCATCAACCTCCCCCCTAAAAAGGTAGAGTATCTCAAGAACTATTGAAATAAATACCAACAAATGGGCCAAAGCGTCATTCGTGCTCCATTTCCAAGTTGCCTTCAAAAACTTTTGCGTTGCACTTGCAGCACACTTCCTTTCGCCACCCCAAAAGCCCCATTTTTGTTGCCATTTTCTGTTGCAATTGAGGGTTGCAAATGAAAATAAAATAAAAATACTGGCAGAAAAAAAGAAAACAAAGTAGAAAAAAATAAAGGGGGCTGGACACAGGGCGTGCGATAAGCCAAGCACACAAATAAGATTACAACGCCCGAGAAAAGCAGGAGCAGAAAAAAAAATACAACAAAAATAATAAAAAAGCAAGAAATTTTAGCACTAAAAACGCGAAACCGAAAACTTTTTTAAATGCAGTCAAAAGCAAAAGTTCAACAACGCTAACCAACAAAAAGGCGAACCGGAACTGAAATGAAAATAGAAGGCAAAGTTGGAACCGCCTAAAACAGGAGTTCGCAAAAAAAAAAACCAAATTATTATTGAGAAAGCTCCAAAAGTGGAAAGTTGCAAGGCGGGTAGCCAGCGGAAAAATCGTGAAAAACTCTTAAAAAAGGCAAGAGGGAGCAAGTTAACTAGAAAATGGCCAGCGGCTAGAGTCATCCAAAAATTTGAGGCAACAGGATGCAAGGAAGTTAAACCTCCTCCAATCAGTTTCAGGGACACAAAAAACCAAGACACTTGAGGAAAATTTTTCAAAATATTGAGAAGTAAAATTATAGTTCTTGGTAGGTAAAAATATTCTTAATATGAGGTTCTTAAAATGAAAACACATTATGACAAGATTTTGAAATATAAAATGGAAATAGAATGTTTCAAATTTAAATTAAAATTCTTTTTATAAAGCTACTTCATTCCAAACGCTTTTAAAACGCTTTTAAAACGCTTTTAAAACGCTTTATTCTAAATTTTATACTCAATTTTTAACCAAAAAATATCTTTAAAGACTTCCTGGCAAGACAAACTAATTTATGACTGATTTTTTCCCCCAACTGTAGCTCGCAAGTACCCGGCAATTACACAGGCCAATGCCAAAAAGTGTCCACAATTGACCAGCAAATTGCCCGAAAAAGTCTCCTCCCGCTCACCCAAAAAAAAAGAAGATGTAGGGAAAGGATAAGAAAGTAGAGTGCAAAACTCGTGTCAAGGACAAACGTTTTGGGAACGCCAAGCTCAGCTGGGCAGGCTGCCAAAAATGGGGGGAAAAAAAACGAGAAGAGAAGGCACAAAAGCCAGTGGCTCCTGTTGAGCCCCGCAAACATTTTGGCTGAAAGATAAATGAGAGTTGGACTCGCAGCTGGCCCGACTTTTGGCCAAGGACGACAAGGACATCATCAACACATGGCCCGGCCCTGCTGCAATTTATGTAAATTGCGGGCTGCCCAGTTGGGCAAAAGCCGAGAGTCCAAGAGAGAAAACCGAGAACGGAAATCAGGAATCAGAAAGCGGAGCATTAAGCAATTGCCACTTGCGAGAAACGCTGAGTATGTAGGATTTGCCAGGACCTACCCAGCTTTTTTTTTATTTGTATTTCTCTACCCTTTCCAGCTGGCCTCTGCAAATGAATTTAAATTTCCATTTTGCATTCGAAAGCTTATTCCCCCGCCGGCCATCAAGTTTTTCAATTAGTTGACCAACTTGCACTCTCTCCGCTGGCAGGCGAATTTCCCATCATTTTTTTCTGTAAAGTTATGCATTTTATTTCACTTTATTTCACATTTTTAGCCCATATGAAAGTTCTTCCACCAACAGATACAATCTGAAACATTTGAACCCCTCATTAAGTTATGTTAATTGTGAGGGGGAGTAATAATCATTATGGCCAAGTTATGCAGCAGCAAATGAAGGGGTTCTTGAATGTAATTGGGGGGAATGATTTTGACTTTTACTTGGTTCTTGCGAGGGTTGGGTTTATTAAAGGGGGAAAACTGTAGTGAATATTTTTGGGGTGCAACAAAGGACACATTTAAATATATTGTAACTTTTAAGAGCAAAGAGAGTTAAAGGTTCCTTTTTTTTTATTAATTAATCGATTTAAAAAAGAGAAATAGAGTTTCTACTTATAAAAACAAGTAGAACTTGAAATGAATATTAATTAAATCTATAGAAAACGTATCAAGTTCTTAAATTAAAAACCCCACGCTCAGCTAATGCCACATTTAATCATTTCCCCTTGCTGTCATTTTAATTAAATAAAAGAAAGACACACTTGTAGAATTTAACTACGCACAGCTACCACTTGCACAATGCACTCTTATGTGGGATGGGCCCCACATAAGGGATGGGCCCCACATAAGAGTGCATTGTGCACCCTTCATTTCCATTTTCCCACCCGCTAGAAAAGCATCATCCCCACACCGCATTAGCCCTTTCTCTGTGGCTTAAGTCGCCGCCGCAATTTAAATAAGCTTAAAAGCGCAGCCAAGACTAAAAGCAAACTTGACTGAAATGCATTTCCCACCCCTTGCGCTCTTTTTTACTATCAAAAAAAGAAAAAAACCAAGAGGGAAAAGCCAGAAGACCCAGAAGAGGGAAAAAGCGGGGTGTAGGTTCAGGGGGGTGGCGTCAGCATATTGAATGCCAAATGAGCGATTAGCACTTGTCGCCCTGTGTGTTGATGCCTTTTGGCAATGTCTGCCAGGATGTTGACGATGATGAAGGAGCTCTCTGCTTGGTGTTTGTTGGTTTTTTGTGATTGCGCTTAAATTACACTTAACACAAATTCCATTTGAATAAACTAAAAATGAAATGCATAACACCAAGGCAACGGCATCAGCAGATTGCGCATAATCAGTAAAAAACTCATTAAAAATATTTAATGAGAAAAGTGGCACTTTAAGCGCAGTTTTAGTGTGAAGCAAGAGAGGTCTATGGGGGATTTGTGTGATTAAAAGCTAATCATGGAATATTTTTTATAGGGGGAAATATTTTTCTTTTTAATTTATTTAAAATATGCAATCAAATGCCAGGCTTTATCATATTTAAAAGCCAATGATTAAATATTAATAATGGGAAAGTTGGCTAGATTTTTGTTTGATATAAAAACTATTAATATTTATATTTATATTTGTTTATATAAAACTTTATAGACTTGTGTCAATCGCTATGATTTATGACAGCAAATATTAAAGACCAATTTAAGCCCAATTTCATAAATGTCTACCCTAATTAAATACCATTTTCTCAGCTTAATCTTAATGTAAATAAACCAAGTTAAATGCATGGGCAAAAAAAAACTAATTAAAGACCTTGGTGGCAAATTGTCGAATTAGTGTAATTAACAGTAATCGCCTTGGAGTCCCTTCAAACAATATTTGACAATTGGACCGCAAAAGCCTCAAATGCAATATCTTTGAAATGCATTCAATGTCCCAACCACAAAAGCGTCCAATCAAATGCTGTCGGCGAACAAATCATCCTCAGGATCCACTTCTACCTCCTACCTCCTACCTTTCCCTCTCTCTCGCCTGACAAAATGTGCCATTAATACATATGCCGGGGAGTTGTTAATGGCGAAATCTACGAAGGGAGTTGGAGAAATGTGCCAGAATTGGGCTGTAAGTAAGCCCATTGACAGGGCTTCGGACGGGAATGGAGCAGAAACTGAAACTGGCCACTAACGAGGCTCGTGTGTGCGATTCCAGCGACACACGACAGTTGTCTAATTAAATACCAACAAGGCACTGATAATGCCAGCCATAAGGAACACCGGATATGTACTCGCAATGACAGCCCTTCGTCATCATCATTGAGTGCAGGAAAATGTCATCAGCAAAGGTGAAAATATGGCGGAAAAATAAATGGGAACTTAGGTGAAAATATGGCGGAAAAATAAATGGGAACTTGGGTGGGCTTTATTGATAATATTTTGATAAGCATTTTATATTCATATTATTTTGGGAGCTTTGAAAAATATTTAGGAAATAAAAAACCAACATTAAATTAGGGTTTTGATGAAGTGTATGGTAAAATGTATTGAAAATAAATAAAAGTAATACATTTTGATTACTTAAAATGAACTTAAAATTCAATGAAATTAAATATTCAATGTAACATTCAGGAAATTAAATACCAGACGATTTTGTAAACTAAAAAAATTAGAAAAATCTATACAATTTTATTGTAAATTTAAAAACACAAACTCAAAATCTTGTGTAAATATTTCAAATTCAATGTAACTTCCAGAAAATGAAACTCCATTTGGTCTGAAAAAGCAATACAAATCTTGACAATATCCTTTTAAATTTAAAAACACAAATGTGCCAGTGAAAATGTCTTTCGTAGGAGCCAAAAATCAAGCAAGAAAAATAACCCACATTGGCAGCAAATATTTAATATTGATAATAATATTTTCCACCTACCAAAAAAGACGCGGCCAATGGATGTTGACACTTATTTCTTCCTTCTGTCAGCTACACAGTCTTAAAGTTTAATTAAAACTTATTTCCTGAACTCTTCGCGAGAGCACCGAAAATGTTAATTAAAACGATGTTCAACGGAGAAGAGATTGCCTCGTGCGTTTTTCCTTTTGTCAGGTTTATTTTTGCAACGGAAAAACGGATTTCATTTCGCGCGCGTGGAATTTTCCCCGTTTTTCTTTTTGCCGTTTTCGATTTTCGGTTTTTGCCTTTCTATTTTCGGTAGCGTAACAATTTTCCAGCCATGCGACAGGATGAACGAGCGGCGGGCATGTGATTCGTGTCGAGTGGCAACGAAACTGCAGGACAAAACTGCACAGGACACACGCAGCACGGAGCGGAAAACGTAGAAAGCCGAGTGGAAAATGCACGCGACCGAGCGAGCGAAAGAGAGAGAGCGTTGAAAACCGAGTGGAAAATCGTAGCTACGTAGCTCTCCCTGAGACTTTTCCACTCCAAAATGAGTGTACTTTTCGTGTGTGCAAATAAAAAGGACAACAGGGAAAAAGCGACTCGACTAATTGACGTATGCAGCAGGCGAAAGGCACTCGCATACGTTACGAGCTTGGTATATATTGGCAAAAGAAACCACGGTTAAGTGTAATTTTTTCCGCGGCTAAAAAAGAAATTGGTTATTTGCGTGCGAAACGCGGAAATTCCACGACCAGGACGATGGCAAGGGAAAGACTACGAACGTAATTCCGGGTAATGGCTCATAATAAATTGCCCAAAAAAACAAAAAAAAAGCGTCGAAGAACGAGCGTAAATAAGCGGAAAATGGCGAGCTCTATGGAAAACTATAACGATTGAAATGGGTACGTCTCTGGGAGAAGGTAGGGAAATCGTTTGAAAATTGCATTTTAATACTGGCAAGGGATTCGTGTGAGGTTTTCCCCCGGTATTCCCTCTTCTTCCGCTCGGTGTACACACAATAAATCAATGGCAAGTCAATTCTGTTGGGGAGCAGCCACGAATCGCTCGCAGAAAGCCAGGCCAAGAATAAATGACTGCGAAAATCTAGATACTTAAAGCCCCGCACACCAAAACCCTTTAACTGAAAAGAATAACACACCTGCAGACTGTGGGTCAGAGATGCCAAAAAAGGTGAGGTAAGTTTTAAGGAAGAAAATATATTTAAGGGGTAAGGTTAAGGCTTTTAATTTAAATAATTTATGTAAGCTTATCTGGGATTACTGGGATTCCTTAAAAAAAATAATCAAAAATTGTTAAATATCTAATAAAGTGTATTCTTGATTAAAATCTTTTAAAGCTTCTAGTAATAGTTCCATAGCCCTATTTCCTATGACAGACTAAGAAAACCCAACCTAAGATAGGTTTCATGTTAGAAACCCCTTCAAAAGGTACCCTTTCATTATCCTAAAGTCATTACAAAATTACAATTGATGACTTAAAGACCTAAGCCAGTTCCGATGGCTGTTTTGTGGAATAGTTGAACAAGTTTGGCAGCTTAAAGTGGCTTTCAGCTTACACCAACTACTCGGTTGCACAATGACAAGGACTCACAAGGCAGAGATCCTCTTTATCTCCCTCTCTCTTGCCACATTCCTTCAGAGCCGATACTTCCGGGCGGAGACGTAGTCAAAGTCTGAGGCGGAACTGACTCTGGATGGACCTTGGTAGTGGCATCCAGGAGTTGACAAGCGACAGATTAGCTTACAATTACAACAAAGCTGGCGCTGAAAGGTGGCAAAGCCGATGATGAATAGGAAAACTGGGAGAGCAAAGGAGTCCGCACAGAGAGGATGTGGCAAAATGTAAATATTTGCTCAATATGTGAGCTCTATTCACTTGCTACGACCCTGGGTATCCAGCGTAAAAGAGGGATTGAATGTGAGCTGAGGCTGCTTCTTATCAGAGTCTGAGATGCAATACCTTGGATTTAATTTAAATTATTGGATAGAAATAATAAATAGTATGCTAATGAGATAGTGGTTTGAAAGTCAACAAAGCAAAGAAGCTGGCTAGTGATTTTCGAGGGAAATTTTAAGGTTGACGGAATTTGTTTGAATTGGAAATATATTTTGTATTTGGGTAACCCATAAAAACTCATTTAAAATTGTTGATAAAACAGGAAGGTAATTGGATTTGTATGAATCAAAGTTTAACTTCAGGTAGTTATTTAAAAATATATATCATTGGAGTTTCAGTCTTGGATATTATCAAGGCAAATGGTATGGTATATGGGTATTTCTTTAGATAAATAAATATTTTAAATAATAAAAAATATATCTACAAATAAAAGAAAAGTTTGTACTACATGCACTACCTTAGAGTAGAAGTTAGGCTTCTTTAAAAAAATTAATTAAAAATACATAAATGTAATGCACTCAGATAGGTTCTATTTTAGAATTTAAAATAAATATTTAATATGTTTTACTACTAACTAATAATTAAAAATTAAATAGCAGAACAAATACAAAAACATGCTTATAACATCAAGACATAAATCAGGCATTATTTTTATAAATATATAATATATATAACTCACCTTGAGCTCAACAGTCGTTCGGCTTCGGCGGCAGTCATGGCATCTGGCAGGCTATCATCCCGAGGAATTGCCGCTGCTGGAGCTGCGCTGGCCACGCTGTGCTTCGCTTGGACCTTGCTGATCACCTCATCGACAACGTCGTCTATTAGCTCCACATCCAGTATATCGCTGCCCTTCAAGTGATTGAGTATATCCTCCTCATCCTCACCGGCGCTTGTGTCTGCATACTCCAAGTCCTGCAGCTCCAGGGCACCCTGTGCGGGTGCACGACGTTCTGGCAGAATTGGAGCTTCCTCCTCCTCTAGCTCAATTACCTCCACATATTCCACTGCCAAGTGTTCGTCCTCCTCTTCCTCCTCATCGAGATCGAGTTCCTCTTCTTCGTGCGCATCAATGGAGGCAATGGGAGCTATGCCCTTGACCAGTGCCGATCTGGCTGGTGAAATGGGTGGCGTGGACTTGGCACTGCCCACACTCTGATCCTGATTGCTGCTATTGCGTCGCCTTATGGGCGAAACTACACCCACAGGCGGGGAGCTATAAACACCACGATGCAAGGGAGAACCCTCCACGCTCGAGGACGTAGGCGATTGTTGCAGGTGAACTGTACGCGAGGGAGCCACCGGCTGCTGCTGGTTGGCATCCGGCACATCCGTTTTGATGATTGCATACACCGTGCTCGACTCCTGGCCAAAGCCATTGGCTCCATGGAACTTCCGCTGCATATCAGTGACCTTGGCGGTGTCATACAACTCCGCCTCGGATCCGTAGACCTCGCGACTCTCGCTGCCGTCAGGATTGAGGCGATAGCCCACGTCCACGTAGTTCAGGCTATGTGGGAGCTCTGTCTCCGTCTGGTCGTAGGCTGGCTGCAATTTGGCCTTTAGCTCTGGAGTGGTTTCGTTGAAGCCACCCTCGTCCTGGCTGGTGGTCGAGATAATGCTGGGCGGCCTCTGGCCAAGACCAGCGGCTGGCATATTGACCGTAATGCTGCTCCGCTTGTTGGCCACCACACGTTGGGGTGATCCGGTGGCGGAGCCAGGAATGGAATGTTGCTGCTGCTGTTGGGAGCTGGCCAATGCGGGAGATTCGTCCACAGATTTGCGACCTAAAAGAGAAGAGAGGGAGGATTTAATTAAAGCAAGTTATTAAAAATATATAAGATATTATATATTAAATGTGTTAAAATATTTGTTTTCGGATGGTTTTTAAGTATTTTAATTATTTTTGTTTTAATTAATAATCTCCTATAAATTCATATAATGCAAAATCCCAAATGTATCTTAATTATTTATTAAGTTTTATAATTCTTTAAAAATTTTTCTACAAAATTCTTTGTCTTTTTGTAAAATTTAAATTGAAAAACCCGAATTAATTTGGAATCTTTACGCCCTCTTCAATCAGCATCCTCACAAGATCCTTTTGCATATTGAGAAGCAGATAAAATCGCTCCGATTTCTGATCCTTGCAAGCCACCCAATCATCATCTTCGTCTTTGTGCTCTTCGGCAAAATCCCGATATCGTCTTAGTTCCGTCTCCAAGTACTGGTTCCACTCCACACCCTGATCACCACTCAACTCTTTCTTGATGATTAGTAACAACTTGAGCATATTTTCCCGAACAGCTTCAGCCTGTTCTTGGCTTAAAGATGAAGGGTCCCCCTTTGGGCTGTCCTTTGGTTCCTCAGATTTTATAAAGGAATTGGCTTTTGCCTTACTGGGCGTTAGACGACCTGGCGAGGATTGAGAGCGAGTTTGGCGTAAACTGCGTTGGCTACCGCAAGAGGAGTAAACTCTCTTAACGGACAATATTTCTTGAATCTCCTTGTCATCGGTGGAGGTCTCCATTAGGGGATTAGGGATTATGCTTCCACCTAAGTGACGATGGTTTGAGCAGCAAGAGCCTGAAACATTTGGACCACCACAATGGCAGGGCGGACGAGAAGCTGAGCCTAAGCTCTTGCTACAGCAGGGTAAGGGACACGAATTCGATAGTGTTCCCTGCATCCAGGCAGTACAGGCCAGGGCCATGGGATTCACCACCAGCGGCGGCGGGTGAAGGTTGCTGCTCCTCTCCTCAAAGTCCACCCAGACCAACTCCTGTGGTGGTGGCTCTCTAAAGATGCCCGTTAGCTGCCTCCGGTTCAAGCAGACTATCAGGTGACTCATGTAGGCGTTTCGCATGCGCAGATCATAAAGTGTATTGCAGCGCCAAGAGATCATCTTATTGAGCCACATGCAAGCCAGCCCCAGCTCTCTCGACTCGTGACAAAAGACCTCGTCCGGCTGTGGCGAGCAGTCCAGCATCAGGATAAAATCATTGGAAAGCATGGCAATGTTTTCATCATGATCTTCCTCCTCCTCCACTGGTTTGGCCACTGGTTTGGTCACTGGTTTTGCCACTGGTTGTGGTTTAGGGGCAGCTATCTTCTGGACAGGCTTCGGCTGATTTTTCCTGACTCTCTGGCGACTTGAGGTCTTCCGGGCATGGGTTCCAACACCGTAATAATTCTGCAGTAAGCTAGCGTGGCTACCGTGGCTACCAGCGCCCTTTCTCTTCTGCTCAGCTTGCATGTACATCTTGGTATTATATTTTATATATTTTATTTGGCGATTTTAAATTTTGAACTGAGCATAATTTTGCCCAAAAGTGTCAAAAGGTTGACTCACACAAAAGTATATATTTTGACACTTTCAATGAATTGTTTAATTAATCGTTCCCGCCATTATTTTCTATATCCCTAATTTATTTATTTATACACAAATTGGCCAGGGAACTCACGAGTGAAATCTTTAATGGTTCAGAGCTAATCGCAAAGTTCTATTTATTTTTTGTTTTTGTGCGACTATTTTCGGTGCAGAAGCTAAAGCTGTCAACGCACGCAATAAATATAGAAGATATATAAGGAGACATTTGTATATATACAATATATATATGTGTGTGTGCTTGGACCTTAGGGGCTGTCTTTTTTTTTTAGTGAAGAGGCTAGCACATTTTCTTTTTAAATTTGCCAAGCGTGGAGGCTGTGGAATGTCTTAGAAGTGTTTGTTAGTTTGCCAATTATCATAGTCTTGGATTAGTGGAATTCCAAAGTTATTTTCAAATATATTTAGTTTGTTTAGTTTTTAATGTATTTTATTTATAGATCTTATTATTAAGGGGAGTCTCTGCTACCAACCTCGACAGGCTTGACAAAGTTTCCGCAAACTAAGACACATTTTTCTTCTACACTTTTATCACTATTTTTAATGTTTTGAGTTACACATGTTGTTGTGTGTTCACTAAATGGGGTTTTTTATGGAACTTTTATTAGATAATAATATGATTAAGTAACCATAAAATATTCTTAAACGGTGGCAGCTCTTTTTTATATAGTAACCATGAGTTTAAATAGGTTTTTTGTAAGAAAACTAAGAAGATTTGAAGAAGTTGTTGTACTTAACAAGTTTAAAGAATGATTTTCTTATATTCTTGTGGATTTTGCAAGGTTTTCCATTCAAAAAGTGGAATTTTAGAAGGATTTACTTTAACATTTCTCTATTTTTAGACCAATTTAAATGGTTAAACAATCGAAATTAAATTTTGTAGAATTCTAAAGTCCAAACTAAAGGCTTAACTTGTCAATTGTCATATTTTCAAACCATCATCATATTCATTAAAGAAAAGCCTTAAAAAAAGAAAAACTATCATCATACAAGTCTTTACTTTTACTTTCCCCCTATTTTTAAGACAATTTTAATGGTTAAATACAATCGAAATTTAATTTCCCGAAATTCCAAACTCAAAATAAAAGGTTAACAGTCAAAATTGCAAGCATTATCTCTTGAAAGAAAGCCTCAAAAAGGCAAACTATCATGATAATCAGTTGAACATAAGCCTGCTAATACCCAAATGTTGCCTTGCCAAATTTTCAGGCACAAATCCCAAGCGAGAAGCCAGAAAGCATTTCCTAGTAAAGAGGCGAACCATTCAACCAGCCGCCACAATGTGATAACAAAGACAGGATTTTGGCTGTATTCTGTTGACCACAGGTCCGTAATCGGACTCCCGAGTCCCGAGTCCCGACCTCGGAGTGCAGAGAGAGCCTAACCCCTCCTGGCCCTGTCAGTTGGCTCTGGTCAAGTGCACCCTGGCGTATGCTTAATGCCAATTAGACATGCGTGCGCTTTTAATTAAGAGCTGCATGAATACTTAATGCGAGAATCCGGTGAGAGAAGAGGATGGAGGCAGATACCAAGGCCGATGCGGCGTATGTGTAATTTCTGTTTCGGTTCAAGTAAATAAACTTGATGAGATCCAACCAACCCCATCAACCCCCCAAGCCAAAAATTCCGAAGGTCGCCACATAAACAAACACAATTGAAATCGATGATAAATCGAAGGGGAAAAGAAAATCACACCCAAGTAGTATATGTGTGTGTGTGTGTGTGTGTATGTGTATTGTATAATGAGATGCGAAAATTAATGAAAAACCAGGCCAAAAATAAATGCTGTGCAAATAAAAAAAGAAAATAATATAATACAACAAGAGAACCGAAAACTGAAACAAAAATAAAAACAAACAAAAGACAATTAATGTGAAGCGTAACACAAATGGAAAATGGAATGAAAAATCAGAAAGAGAAATGGCACGTAAAAGTTGCATATAAATCAAGGTTTATAAATAAGTTTTCGTTTTTCCCAGTAATTGAAGCCATGAGGAAACAACAAAAAAATGCATCAAATGCTTTCAATGAATCAAAGGCGGAGAAATCAATTTGTGTTAAATAAATGAATGTAACAAAAGTGGGGGGAAAATGGGGGGAGGCACTTGCTTTTCACTTTGGCTGCTGACTCTACAGCTGCAAAAAATCATGGAAAATTTGCACATGAAAATGCAGAAATAATTGTTTGAGCAACCACAACAAAGCAACAGAAAATTAGAAAAACCTAAAGCATGGCTAAAAATAAAAAAACAAGAGAATAAAAAGGGGATAAACGAAGAAAATGTCAAGACAAAAAACGGAAGTTGCTGTCCAAAAATGTGCCAAAAAGGCAGTCTGGGAAAGATAAAGGAAGACAGACCGACGAGCCGCAGCATGTGATGATATAGTAAGTCGGCATCATCTGTGTGTTCTAGTGGTTGTTGGGTCAACTTCCCAAAAGTCCTGACGATGCAGATATGCATAATGAAAGGCAAAAGGCAAGGAAGCCTCGAAAAACAAAAGGAGTCTTGTCTCCCCTTGAGTCTCTGTGACCAAAATAAAGGGGGAACCACAAAATAGCTGACCAGGCGGCTTAGCTTCTCCTGGAAATTCATTAAAAGCAAAAATAAACCGAGCAAATATTTCAAATTTTAGACCAAAATAAAATGGTATGCCTTGCTATATCATGTTGATAAATATTTAAAGACATTTTCTTAGCCCAAGGCAACTAGTATAGATTTAGTAAACAAGAAACTGTCACACAATTTCATTAAGGACATTTTTCATATTTTTTTTAGACAGAATATTTGGCATATTCCTTATCCTGCAGCACTTTTAGGTATGCAAATATTTTTTAAAACCAATAAAATGCATAGGAAGTTTTATATTTCACACAAATATAAGCTAAGTAAATACTTTCCAATTTAAATAAATATTAGCTGGTCTTGCCTCTAAAAAAATGACCAACAACTCCTTTTATTTATAAAAACAACAACCAAATAAAATAAATCCTTTAACCTTAATAAAAATAAATTTAAAATATACTCAAAAATATTTCCTTTAGCTGAATGAGATATAACTGTACGCCTTTCAAGTTAATCCTTGGAAAGCCAAAGGACATTTCATAGCTTTTTCTTGAATGTCACAAGGAAAATATATATCTCAATGCGAGAAAGACACGAAAAGGAATTTCTTTTAGCCACATTCCTTTATCCAGCAGCAACAGGCCAAGAAGCAAACACACAAAAATAATATAATAAAAACGAAAAGGAAAACTATCACACTGAAATATTTTACAACCTCACACTGAATGGCAAACACATGACAAGTGCAAAAATTCTTTGCTGCTCTTCGTTTAAAATTTGAAAATAAACTCGGCGAAAGGAGAGCAGGAAGTAAAGCAAAAGTGTCAGACAAATATCTAAAGATATACAAAAAATAAAAAATAAAAGAGTCAAATAAACTTTAAACATTTGGTTCTAGACAATGCCAACATTGTTTCTTTTCCGTTGTTGCCAAGCCAAGACAAATAAATAAAAAAAGAAAACTCTGCCACACATGTGAAAATGCATTCTTCGGATATTTTGTTTGTCGCCGCAGCAACACAAAATGCAGTTCGCTGAACTTTGAAAGAAACAAAGACCGAAGAATTGCAGAAATTATCCATATTTTTTGAGGTATCCAAGAGATTTCTTACAACTGGACAGATGTTGTGTGTCTTTAGATGAAACTCTACTCATTTTTTAATAAAGAAACAGCTTGGGATTTTAAATTGAAAACAAAGGAAAATAAGTAGAAGTTTGAACTTCAAAAGAAGCTAAAGGAATATATCCTTGAAATTTTATACTTTTGCTATATATTTTATGATTTAATTTAATATCTTATAAAATGTTGTGAATCTTTTTAGGCACTGATCTTTCCGTTTCCTTTAAAAATACTTTGAAAAAACTGTAAGCCAGAAGAAATTACAGAATAAACACTAAAAATATATATTATTTTAAGTACACTTTAATAATTTTACAGCTGGAAGCTGTTTATAGCTTAAAAATGTTCATTTTCAAACTGTTTACATATTTTTTCAAATTTATTTTTCTGTCACTGAACTCGAAACTCTGTCTTCCCCGCCATACTCTTCTTTTATACGCAGCATAAATTAGGGTCACTCGGCCAGTTTGCAATTTAATTTTTGGGTTCAAATCAATTATGCAATGCGGAACACTAACAAACCTTCTTCTTCTCGCTTTAAAATCTCGGCTGCACTTTTTTACTAAAAAATTTACAGACTGAAAAAGGAGGAGCGGCCCATCCAACAACCTTAAAGCTGGAGGTTAAGATCCAAACTGACAAGAAAAAGCCAGACCTCACCAAACAATTCGAGTCTCATCCAGACACCATGGAGAGCGAGGATCTGTTATCAGCATCCAACCAAGGGTGCAAAAAATAAACCAAAACTTGGACCTCACGTGCCCCTAGAAAATCGAAATAAAAATCCAAATGTAGAACCCACACCAAAAAAAAATAATCACGCCCCAAGCTCATGGTTACTATATATGTTTTCTTCATTGAACGGGGCCAACGTGCGACGAATAATTTGTTTTGATTTGCACGGTTTCACAGTGTCTTGGTTTATGTTTTAATTTTTAATTTTTACTCTATGTAATTATGTTTGTGTTTTGGGAATTCTTATGATTACGCGCGCCTTGAAATCGGGTTTCTTTTTTTTTATATTTCGAATTTTTATTGCGAAAGTTCTTGTCCGCTTATCAACGCGACATCAACTGAGAAAAGATCAGGCTGGCCGGCTGAAAATCGCTTATTCGGTTTTTCGCTTTTTCAGCATCGCTCAGAGAACCGAGAGAAAATGGGTATATAGCTGGGAGATTTGAGAGATCGGAGATCTCTCCCTCTCTCTATATATCTATCTGTCTGTTGCGACGTTTTTTGGGGCCAGACATGTGGCAGCCAAGTTCCGTTTGTCATGGATGCTTCTCACAGGGTATTTCGGATCGCTTTCGAGGGCCGCCACTTGTCAAGCTGCCAGATTGCAAAATCCGCCAAAATGAAATGTTGGGAAAGGCCAGAAATTCTAATGGCGGGAAAAATATCTAGGGAATCAGTCAAGTGTCGAGACGGAAAAATCTTTGGTTAGTGATAGTCGCGTCTGTCTAATTATAAAATTAACTCAAAATAGCTGAGAGAACACAAAAATTTGGCTGAAGGAAAATCGTGTCTATAATTTTTTTTTTCTATGGAGCATTTACACTAGCTAACGTGAAATATTTTTTAATAATATAATTCCTAATAGATTGTAGGATGTTTTTTTTTTTTTAGGGATGTAAAAAATTAGTTTTTTGTTAGTTGTAGAATTGAAGTTAATTAAAAATAAAACAATACAACAATTTCTTTGAAAATTAAATTTTTAGAATTTTTTCTTGTTTTAAAAACGTGATAATTTAAAGGCAAATAATAATATAATATTTATTTTTCAGGCTATAATTTTCTGGAATGTATTCATTTATAGATTTCTTGATTGAGTTTTTTTTTAGTTTACATATTTATTTATTTTTTTTTATTTTTTTATTATATGTAGTCTAGTGTAATTTTTGTCCAATACAAAAAATACTATAAAAACACCATTTTTATGGCGCAAAAGTTCAACATAAACGAACAACGGCTGCAAATCAATTTTACGTTTGCATTGTGAGTTTATTTTTTAAAGGTAAACTTTGAGTGATTTCTAAAGAATTTCCTCGCTGACAAAATGTGTCGCCTTGGAGATTTTCTGATATATTTTTATTTCAACTCATTTTCGCAATGGACGTCATCAGTTTTGGCGTGAAAAGAAGGCGGAAAATTGAAGAAAAAAGCAACATAAGAAGACGGCTACGGCGACGACGACAACGGCGATGATGTTGGGTGGTCAAACTATGCGGGGGAAATGCGGGAAAAAAAAGTGAAGAAAATTGTCGGCAAGTGGCTGTCAAAAACCCACGCGTCTCTTTCATTTAAACCAAGGATCATTGAACTCTGGGGGGAAAAGCATAGAAAATCTTCTGCAAATTGCTCGACCAGAAAATATGTTTTGAAAAAGTGTCGAACTGGCGCCACCTGGCGTTGAGCAGCCGAAGCTCTTGCTGGCCAGGGTTTGTGCATTGGCTAGAAATGTTTTCAGGGAAAAGCTTTTCTGCAAAGAGAGAGAGGAGAATTTAGGGAGAATCTTGCCAATTCTGCAAAGAGAGAGAGAAGAGAGCCGGAAAATGCAATTGTTTTCCTCCGCTTTTGTTGGTATTTGCCGGCTTTTTGTCTGTTTTTTTTTTTGTATTCCAATTATTTTTATTCCATCTTACAATACTAATCAACTATAATACACTTAAAGTTACAACTAGGACAAGACGGAACAGGTACTTGGGAATAGAAGCTCACGCCGTGCGGTACCGCCGCCAGGCATTGCTTCGCGGGCGTGGAGGCCCCTACTCCGGCCGCTCCTTCCGCCTTCGCTCCATCGCTCTGAGGGTCTTCATGGCGTGTGCGGCAAATGTTTCTGCCGCTTCCCAAACTTTTGGGTCTTCCAGCATCCTCGGCACCAAGGTTTCGGCGCTAATCGAGGATCCCGCTGCTTCCTCCAGTTCCTGTCTCTCGAGGCCGAACCTGCGGCACTCGAAGAGAACGTGGTGCGCATCCTCCACTATGCCGGAGCCGCACTCCGGGCACCAGTCTTCCGCCTCGTGGCCAAAGCGCTTCAGGTACTGGCGGAAGCATCCGTGGCCACTAAGCACCTGGCTGAGGTAAAAACTCACCTGGCCATGCGCCCTTTCAACCCATCGCGCTAGGTCTGGGATGAGCCTGTGCGTCCACCGGCCTTTCGGAGAAGAGTCCCATCGAGCTTGCCAGTTCTCCATGCTCCTTCTTCTAGCGGTATGCTTCACCTCAGCGTAGGACTGTGGTAATCGCCTGTCCTGTAGGGATTCGGAGATCTCCTTCCTCTCCCTAATGAGCTCCGTCAGTGGGACTTGCCCTGCGATCACTAGTGCCGCGTCCTCCGAAATTGTCCGGAACGAGCATGCGATCCGGATGGCACATAGCCGGTAAGTCGCCTCCACTCCTCGCATGTAGCTTTTGACCGAAATAGCTTCAGCCCAAACTGGTGCCGCATACAGGATCTGCGCGGTCACCACCGATGAGAGGAGTTTCCTCGTGTACTGCCTTGGACCTCTAGTGTTCGGCAGCATCCTGGAGAGCGCTCCAGCCGTGCCGCTAGCCTTTTGGTGGACGTACTCCAGGTGCTCCTTGAAGGACAGCCGGGTGTCGATGATAACGCCCAGGTACTTGATCGCCCTCTGCGACCGGATCCTCGTCCCTCCAACCAGCACGCTAGCAGTCTCCACCGCCTTCCGACTCGAGATTAGGACCGCTTCCGTCTTGTGGGCCGCCAACTCCAGACCTGCAACCGCCAGCCACGACTCTACGGCTTGGATGGCCGTGTCCGCGCGCGCCTCCACAGATGCTAGCTCCTTTGCTACCACCACTATAGCGACGTCGTCCGCAAATCCAACCAGGTTGGTGCTGACTGGCATCGGAAGCCTCAGCACGCCGTCGTACATTGCGTTCCAAAGGAGAGGACCCAGGACAGAGCCCTGCGGGACTCCGGCTGAGACGTTGTGCTCTTTGGGACCCATGCTCGTGTCCAACAAGAGTACCCTGTTGCTGAAGTAGCTGTGAGCTACGTTCAGCAAGTACCCAGGGACGTTAAAGTTCCTCAGGGACTCTAGCGTACGGCTCCAGTCTGCCGAGTTAAAGGCATTCCTGATGTCCAGGGTGACCACCAGGCAGTAGGACTTGCTTCCTCCTTTCCACCTGGTTCCGGCAATGGCATCCTGCGCCAATTTGACTACCTTTGCAATGGCGTCCAGCGTAGACTTCCCCTTCGTGAAGCCATATTGCTCCGGGGAGAGTCCACCAGCGGCTTCGATAGCTTGGCTCAGCCGGGTTGAGATCACCCTTTCGAACACCTTGCCGATCGAGTCCAGCAGGCAGATCGGTCTGTAGGACGATGCTTCTCCTGGTGGCTTGCCTGGCTTGGGCAGCAGAAGCAGACGTTGCCTTTTCCATCTGTCGGGGAACGTCCCCTCCAGAAGGCACTTGTTGAACAGGCCGGCAACTTCGGACGTCAGCAGCGATAGAGTCAACTTGGTTGCTCTACTCGGAATCGCGTCTGGCCCCGGAGCCTTCTTGGGCTTCAGGCTTCTACCGGCAAGGAGAACCTCAGCTTCCGTGACCCAACGGATGTCGCCCAACTCGGTGCTGGGGCAGATCAAGACCTGCCGACCGCTCGGGAACAGGGAGCCAACTATCCTCTCCAGCGTCGCCGGGTCGGTTGGGGCACAGCCACCCGCATTAAGCCTCTTTACTACCGTTCTGTAGGCTCCTCCCCATGGATCCTCCTCGGCGGCGTCGCACAGCTTGAGGAAGCATTCTCGTTTGCTGTTCTTAATGGCAGTCTTAAGCTCCTTTCTTGCTGCCTTGTAGCGGTCGCTGCACGCAAGAAGGCGCGGGGTGCCTCTAGCTCGCTGCATCAATCTTCTGCTGCGGTGGCATTTACGGCGCAGGTCCGCGATCTCCTCGCTCCACCAAAACACCGGGGAGTGGTGCTTTCTGAACGGCCTTCTCAGTAGCATGCTTTGCCTGCAAGCGCCTTCCACGGCCCATGCCAGCTTGTCGGCCGTCTCGTTGGCTCCGTCTGCTTCGCCTGCCGTGAAGCCCTCGAGGGCATATGCAAAATCCCGCGCTTTTTGTCTGTATACTTTTGTGTGTGTTTTTTGTTTGTGTTTTGTTTTGCGTAGGCGTAGACGGCGTCAGGCGGACCCAGAAGAAAAGCCCCCTATTTTCAACAAAGACCCTCCCCTTTAATTTTCTTTTCACAAACAAATTGTCAATATTTGAATTGGTTTTAATTTGTGATAAATGATACTTTCCGTTTGGGATTAACCTAAAATGCCAAGACGACATATGTTTCTTGTGCCCATCAATGTTTCATTGTGATGATAAAAAGTGGAGCACACAAAAGCTACTTTTTGGCAGGCATAATTTATAGACAATCAGGAATACATAATGTGTGCACTAAGAGAAAAGAAGGTTTTTTAATTTATATTTGTTTAATCAGTTTACTGAGACAAGATATTTTTATGAAGGGATTTGAAAACTTCTATTTGAATGTCTAAGAAAATGTAGTACAAAACAAATATTGTAAATATAAATATTTAATTTAAAACTGTTTTAAAATATATTTAAACGGGTTTTAAATATTTGTATTAGTTTCGAAAAATCAACTAACTTTTAATATACCTACAGACTTTTCTAATACAAAAAAAATCTTTTAGAAATTACATTGCATACTTTTAGACACAATTGGGAGAGATTTAAAATCTCTGAGTTTTTATTATTCACATAAAAATCTGTCTAAATAAAGTCTTTATTATTATTCATTTTTGTTTAATTTATTATTTATCTATTCTGTAGATTAAATTTTTTATAGTGCCTATTTTTCTCCCCCACCTGAAATTAACCCCCACTCTGGTATGGCGTCGTAGTCGTAGTGCTTGAGTAGTATTTTTCTTGTTATTTATAAACTCGCGGATGTGACAGGCAGAGGCACAAGCCATTCAAAATGTGCCATGCCAAGCACACCGAAGCCTAGGCCTTCGTTTTTGACTCGATGTTTCTATTCCTATAGCTCGTCGCCCCTCTTTATTTCTTGTATTTTTTACCCCCAATGAGGCTATATGCCTCATTCATACTCAGTCGTATGTTCTCGTCATGTGTCGACTCTGACATGACTTTAAGGGTATAGCTACATATACAGGTACAGTGAAAATTAACATAACCAAACCAACCTTTGTCAAGAATTTTTCAAAAAGAAAATTGTACAGAAAATATATCGTCAATTTTCTTAAGACAATATTACTTAAAGATTTCCTTTTTTTAGGTTACTCTTCTCGTATCTCTACTGTACTTGCCTTATAATGTTTATAAGACGCAAAAAGCCTTATGACTGTGTGTGCAATGCATCAATTTGCATGTGGATGGCGCTAAGCATATGTCGGGTGCTGTGTGTCAGCGATTCGACAAGAAAATGCCGTAAAAAATGGTGCTAGGTTGGAGCTACACAAAAAAGAGCCCCAGAAATAGACAAATAAATGGAAAAAACAGAGGGGAAAAAAAGCATAGCTTTAGCAGACACAACCTACCCCAAACATGAACACATAATCCAATCCACTTTATTCCATTGCGATGCGATGGCCTGCACTTCACCATCGCCTTCTCCTCCTCTGGCGTCCATCAAGAGCAATGGAATCAATAAATCAAGGTGGGCCACGCCCCCCTTCATGGACACAACACTGCCATTTATGAATTAAAAAGAGCTCAACTCCAGAGTTCCCTCAGTTCGCATCTGCAGATAAGCAATCATCAGCAGCAGCAGCAGAAGCTGCACTCGAGGAGTACTTATTCCCTCCGACAGCTAAGACAACACGCAAGGAATGAGGGTCTTGGAGAACGAATCTGGGAACACTCTCTTTCTTTTCAAGTGTATTGTATAAGTATTCAGGTAATTATCTTTATCATCTGTGAAAAAATTAATATTTGCAAAACAGAATTACCCAATGGGCACTCTGCCAGTATTTGCAAAAGCTGAAATATATTTATTTTTATTTTGGCAAACGGCAAAAAGTGCTTCCTATATGTTAATGTGAAAACCCAGACACTTCTAGTTGCCATAAATTCAGCTAATTATTTAGATATTAAATAGGGATTCTAGGCTTAGATAGATGGTTAAGTTAGGGGATAATAACTGATGACAATACTTCTTAGACATTTTAAGATAATAATAAGTTAAGCTACTTAATTTATTATATTTATCCAAGCTTCCTTCTAACCCTCACAACATCTCCCTGCTATAGAGTATAGAAATATCTCTGGCATGCCTGAAGACTCTACTGGAAAACCGAGATTGAGAACTGAGAAACTGGAGGCTGCTCTGGCGGAAGTGCGGCGTGCAAATTCCAATTTTGTAATCAGCAGCTTGGAGGAGGATGGGCAAAGAAGAAAGCAGGCAGCCAGAAGACTGGAGGAGCGCTCCGCTCAGCGCTCAAGCGAGTGCAACGCATCATTGAATTCTTAATCTGGCATTAATACAATTTTATGTATGGCATAGAGTCGTTTGCTAGAAGAGGCCTATGTTGGACTCCATTGAGCAGGGAAGAGACAAGCGGCCGGCGTGTCGAGGGTGGGAATCCCAACAAAATCCGCAAAAACGCTAGCCGCCGACGACGACGACGACAACGATGCCTCGGACCATGAAGATGGGCGACGACAGATTGTGAGCATTGCACTCGAGAGACGCAAGGAGGGTGAGGAGGAGGAGTAGGAGAAGAAGGATGAAGTGGAGGGCAGGAGCTTGGAATGTTGTCGAGCCGTTGTTGTCGCTGGGGCCCTCTCTTAGCTTTGTAGCTCGTTGGGGGCTGCATTTGATATGCCTGCTGTGTTTGACCCATATTGGAATTTGCCTTCAGAGCATACAGAGTAAGAAAAAACCTAGTATATAAGGAAATAATTATATAAATCAATGTACAAGGTTTTAGTTTAAGACTTGCCTTAAAAATTACCATATAAATCCAGGCTTTTTTTTTAAACCTTCTTGCAATCAAAACAAACTCAAAATTGAAGGTATAACAAATTCCAAAATTAAGCAACATTTTCTCTCTGTGTATAAACAGCAACAGAGTGGATTTTGAAGAGAATGCCAGGAAGGGTATGCAGTTGGAAGAGGCGGAGTTGGGGCGGCGCACAAGTCACGATTTGTACGCCGCTTAGAAAAACTTGTAATGAATGTGGGATGCGATGAAATGGAATGGCTTTGGCTTTGGCTCTGGCTTGGCCTGCCTTAGCTCGACTCGGGATAAGCCGGAGAGGGCAGGGAGGTAGCCAGTGGAGGACAACACAGGAGGCCCCCCTGAACAGCACACAATGAAGTCGACCTGGAAGCGCATGTCTGGAAGGTGTTTGAACTCGTTGCTACAAAAGTTCAAAACTTTCAAATGTAGGAAGTTCGAGAATGACCTGAGACGACGACGACTGGCGGCTCCTCCTCCTTCAGGCCTTTCCGCCTCCTTTAGGCCCTTCCTTAGTCAAAAGGCACATCAATTATGGTATGTCTCGAGCGGAAGAAAAAGAAAGCCCACAAATGGAGCAAGTTGGAAATTAGGTTTGCCTTTAATTTATTTTCTTTAACTAGCAAACAACAAAGTTGTTATGACGATAATAGGTAAACATTTATTCCAGGCATTTGAGCACTCTATAACAAACTTAAATAATGATTCATTAAAAAGTTTGGCAATCGTTATCAGCTTTTTAATTTTATTTTTGCAGGTGCTTCTCATGAGAAAGTATTTAGTTGACAGTTAAGGTTCAGTTTTTTGTCAATCTAGAAAGCAAAATGACATCATGTCTTGCCATGTCCAAATTTATTTGAGCCTTGGTTGGGCGCCAATTTGATTTTGATTTTATTTTTTTTTTTTTACGAAATAATCAAATATATCTTTTAGAGCCCTGGAAGCTACACTATCTCTGTACACTATCTTTAAAGGTATTTCCATAATATTAACCTTTTATACAAAATAATCCCTTATTTAAGACAAAAATTCCAAAAGACTCACCTTCATTTTCGCTGCGTCGCCGCCTGGGAACACTGTTGTAGCTGCCACTGTGATAATGCTCCATCTCCGACTTCTCCGTGGACTCGTTCTCCTGCTTCTCATCCTCGGTGTGAACCGGCGACGAAGGACCCGATGAGGCACTGGCCACAGGCGAACCCGAGGCAGCCGAGTTGGTGCTACCACTAAGTCCATTACCGGGATACGAAGATTGTCCACCATCCATAGATCCCCTCTTGGCCGGCTGCACAATGTACGAGCTGGTGGGAGAGGCGCAGGACGAGGGCGGTGTAGAACAATTGTTAGCCAATGGCTGAGTGTCTTCGATGAGATCTACGGACTTTTTGCGTGGCTTCTCCGGCGGTATGGGCGCCACACCCTGATCATTGGCATTTCGCAACAACTGCTCCTGCTGCTCCTGCATCAGGGATCGTTGCATAGCCGCTGTAACGGCCGCGGATTTGGCTGGCGGCGGTGGTGGTGAATCGTTTGCCGTCTTTGTGGGCGACTGACGTAGCCGCTCCGGATTAAACTTCACCGGACTCACATTCTTTGGCTTGGCCGCTGGAATCGGCGGCAGTGGCGGTGATTTTACTGGACTTCCAATCTTCCCACTCCTGGGTTTTATCTCTGGCGGAGCCTGCGATCGCTGCGGCGGATTTGGGCTGGCATTGGGCGGAGCCTGGGACTGCGACGGTGGTGGTTCCATTGCCGGTTTGGTCACCTTTTCGCTGTCCATAATCAGTCCTGTGCCGGGCACGGTGCGTATAATGTCGCAACGATTGAGATCGCTGTGAGTGCGCGTTGTCTTTGTCTTGGTGAAGTGCGATGTCCACTTCTTTTGCTTCTCAATCAGTTCCCTTGAGTTGAACTTGCGCTCCGGCTTCTCCGGCTTATCCGCACCAGAACTGGCAAACAAGGCGCTCACCGAACCGCTGGCTGGCGCCGGTGGACTGGCCGTCACTTCCTCCGACTTCAAGCGGGATATATTGTGCTGAGGGTACTTAACGGCCGAGGTGGGCACTACTTGAGACGTTGGCGCCGCTGGTTCCACAATAAATTTGCTGTTACTCAAACGTTGTTCTGGTGCAGATCCTCCATTTTGAGGCACAGCGCTGGCGTTATTATTGTTGTGAATCAACGAAACCCCAGAAGGAAAGGGTGTCCTTCGCTTTGGCGGCGATTGAGAACGATCCGAGGAGCGTGAGGATGAACGATCTGAGCCGTCGCAAAGATTATCCTCGCGAGAACCACTCCTCAACAGGCGGGAACTTACGTTCGAGTTGGACTCAACGCCTAGTTTCTCGAACAGGGCGCGAGCGTTATTGAATCTTGCCGAATGGGACTCTGTCCTGGCTCCTTGGACATGGGCAGCTGCTGCCGCGGCTGCAGCGGCATGGGCAGCTGCTACTGCACTTAGCTGCTCCACGGGCTGGATCTCAATGGGCTTGCGCTGGAAGATGTTGGCTATCTGGCTGACCTTACCCACGGCAGCCGGGGCAGGGGCATGGTGCATTGGTTTCTCCATAATGGAACTGTAAGAGAAAAGGGGAAATTTATCTTATAAGTAATGTGTAAACATTAAGATATTATCAGCAAGAGTTAACATATTTTACTTAAACAATTTATTTCCCCAACAAAATATACCAAAAATTCCTACAAACTATGCTCACTTAAATTAATGACTGATTTTAATATGATTTTCGGAAGCGATATCCATTATCTAGATCTGTTATCTACCACTAACCGCACCCTAATGACACACAAAAAAATAACTGATAAAATCGATGGGAAAAGTTTTACATTTACGTTTATTGCAATGTTTGTTTTGTTACCTTTGCCATTTTCTCACTCATCGATTTGACTCTGACTTTCGCAACAATTTTCACCTTTACTTTTTTTTCGCTGAATTTTTATGATTTTCCTTTGTTGTGCGTTGTTTGTTTTCTTTCTGCACATCAAACACAATTAAGGCTCCATTGATGGCACGTCGTAATGCTGCTGCCTGGGCCCTTCTCTACCTTCTCCGTCAGCTATATAAGCTATAAGCTATATGTTATGTTGTTCGAAGTGTGAAAGTCGTCGAAAAAGTGAACACATTTACAGAGATTCCGTATTTTGGCGACTGGCGCGGGCAAGAGAGGTCGGCATTGCCAGCTGGAAGACTGTGTGGGCTTTCTTCGCAGAGAGAGGCCCTGAGAGACACGGAGAGGTGAGAGTGCGGAATGTCGGTGCGACATTGAAAGCCATTTGTTGGAGTGTGTGTGAGTGAACTGATAGGGTAATGGTTACCGTTATCGGCTATTGATTTACGGTATTGGGCTAGGTTGGTTCCCCAGGCTGCCCTACAATCAGCGGTCTTTAAGAGAGCAATATTTATTATTGTGTGCATATCATTTCAGTTTTTATAAAAATAAATAAAAAAAAAAACTAAAATTTGCTTAAGTATAGTTAAGTATAACAGTTTTAGTATGATAGTTATAACAACTTTTTTCATTAAACAATAAAATACTGTATAACAGTAAATGGAAATTTATACATTGAAATTACGACCAATATAATATAATTTTTATAACAGTCTGCTTGTATAACAGTTATTTGTTTGCAGCTTAAAACAAAATATTATGACCTATAATAATTTTTTACTGTATAGTCATCACATAACAAAGGATATTTCACTATAGCAACTATTGCATTTACAATTACCTGATTTGAGCAACCATGTATAACAGTTATAACATAAAAACTGTTATTATTTATACATTAGTTTTATTAAGGAAAGTTTCTTAATTATTGGTTAACTTCATTATCTATATGGAGTGTTTTATAATAAACCATTTGTATACCTAGCTATATATTCTCATAATTATAGAATTTACAGCTTTAATATATCATTGGATTCTGAAATCTCTTATTAGCTCATGGGATTAGTAACCCACACCAAACAAAAATAGCACAGCCAGCCGAAAGTGGCCTCTTTATAATCCTCACAGACTCTATATATGAACACACTTCGAATGTGTCAGAGTTAGGGAGCGAAAAAGCGCAGTTTGTGCCACAGACTAAGGCGCTATCTATCCGAGAACTAAGCAGACGGGCCAAACTTATCGCAATGTCAATAGGAATACGCCGCCCAACTAGCGTTGCTTTGGCCAAGAAGAACAAATATACATATACGCCAAGAGGTAAACAAATGCGCAGATAGTGAACTCACACCCATGTCCACACAATTAGGAAGGAGGGCAAAGAAGGCGCGACCGAATCCGAGACAAAGGTCGGATCTGTACAGACGGCGGCATTATTATACCAGAGGTCTCTCGGCGTAAACAGATGCGGGACAAAAGTCAGAAACCAAGCACGAGACAATGGCAACGGATGGGTAACAGCTTATCTAATCTAATCGAAATGCACAATGCATGTGACCGTGAATGGAGATAGACGGGGGAGATAAAGATTTAGATTAAGATAAATTTAGCCGGTGATCTCGTTGTTTTATAATTCAAAACAAGTAGGAATGCAAGAGTCAAAATTTCAAACAACAGAAATACTCAGTACTCTTAATTCTCAACTAAGGCTGAGCTGACAAATATTTTAGAATATATTTGTAATATATTTTTTTTTAATTTAAAGTAAACCCTTGATGAAACCTGTATCTTATTCAGCTTTATTATCATAACATTCTATGAATATAAAAGAAAATATGACATCAAAACTAATGTTGGCCATCATGGCGTATGAACAAACTATAAAATATCACGTATCCGCCGCATCTCCACTTCCCAAGGGAAATTTTCGTTGCACTTTGGAATTATGCATATATTACCAGTGGTAAATGTTTTAAGAGCTCGCAGATTTATTTGGCCGCCGAGTTGATATTGATTTAATGACACGTTTCAGTGACAGCTACAGCTCCCCACCGAGAGCTCCCAACCCCGTCATTATAAATTAATGCCACACAGAGAATGGCCAGAATGGAAGGCAAGGACGTGGATATGGACATCGGACATGGTCAGAAAAGCTGCTCAAGTGCACAAACCATGCAGCTTTGAGAGGGGGTAAGGGGCGATTGAATGGGGCGGCAGGATGCTATATATATACAACGACGGCCCCCATGGGTCCTTGTCCTTGGCTTTTTGGCATCGGAATTTAATCATATAGTTCACTGCAGGACCTCAAATGAAGTGGTTTCAAGGATGCAGAGCAGATTTTTTGAAGGGATAGTATACTTATATATTTAATTTAAGTGTATGTAATAAAGAATGTAATTGGCTATTGATAAATAAATTCTAGGAAATAAAGTTTTAATCAATTGAATTTTTTTAATTTTGCAGCTTTAAGAGTTTTCTAAAGCTCTTTAAAAACATTTCATTAAATTAAAAATGTAATATGCACGACTTTCATTTACATTATATACAAATTGTTCCATAAACCCAATTTGTAAAGAACCAATTTGCATATTAGTTGCTATGCAATTTGCATTATAAACACCCACACCCGCTTTGCTCGCAGCCCAACTGTCCGGGGTGTTGTTATCATTAGCATAAATACGGATTAAGACACACCATTAAAAACTATAATCATCGCTAAATGGCCCCGATGATCACAACGATAACGATCATAATTTGCGCCTGGCAAATGACACAAAAAACTAGTTTACCCCACAAAAAACGGAGCTGCTGTGAGTCTCTAATTTCTGCATAAATGTTAATTGCAACCGGCAAAATGTTAAATTGCGCTCGTTAGCTCAAACACGTGCAGCGAGAGCCGCGACGACACACGATCCAGGTGAGAATGGGAATGAGGATGGATGGAATGGATGGAGGAGCAGCAGGTAGCCGCCGCCGCCGTCGCCGCCATGTGTTATAATTGCGTCAACATTCAGTCTCTTGAGCGTGAACAAGAAAACAATGTCAACAATGAAATGATGGCCCCCATTGTAAGAGTACCAATGGCAACCCAGAGGGGGTAAAGTGCAGGAGTGTGGAGCGTTGTTCCGGGCACAAAAGATTGGTAGCAATTAGTGGAGCCACCTACCTACGCGCCCGGATCTACAGAGTACTATACTTTATATATACGAGTCTACATTAAGGTGAGTGGGCTTCCCCGCTGGGAGGTCTTGGAGTTGGTTACCAATTCCCATGAATTACATATAAAAACTTGGCGCCAGGAAAATGATTTCTTAATACGATATGGATATAGGAATAATAGGAACAGCCTTTACAATGATCATTTTAATGATGATTATCTTGGGAACGAAGGTTGTTGCAGCAGAACAAAGAGTTCAGGGTTAAGTAGGGACCAAGTTCACTTAGGAGTCTTCCTAGGGGTCTCTTTAAGAGTAACATTGTAAAGTTGTAGATGATTTTCTAGTAAAGTTAATTGAGAGACATCTACACAGAAGCCTTTAACAAGATCATAGATAAAATAACAACTTACTAGACTCAATCTTTTTATTCATATTTCCTAAACTTAAAACCAAATCACCGTACTTTTTAGTATTATTCTCATTCAGAGACTTAATTTGTATTCCTTTTCATTTCGATTCCGACGGAACCAACAACCTTGCAGCTCGCCGGTCGTGACAATTGTCTTTGATTGTGAGTTGTGGACTCTGCAAACTCTGGTAGACATAGACCCACGGACACCTTTCCGCGTAGGCCTGGTTAACAACAACTAACGAAGAAATACAGCCAACAACATTCACTTATTAAACAAGAACACAACAATTCAAGATGCTTTGATACGGTTACACCACAACGCAAACAAGTTGTCGCTGTTCTCAATGTTGTGTGTGATGGTGGTGTAGAGTGGTGTGTTGTGTGTTGTGTCTGTGGTTCGTTGGTCTTGTTAGACAAATTATGCCAATTAAACGGTGGGAAAACAAGTTGGCAAGTCTGCACGCGCTGGCCCCCAAGAGTGGGTTTTTTTATTCTATCTTTCAATTCGTGGGGAGACCTGAAATTCTGATTCCTAACTGGATTGGATACGAGCTTAGGGATGGTCGAAAAGGAACGTGCGATATATAAATAAAGTATCGATAGGTAGCATGAAATTAAAGATATAAAAATTCAAATTTTTTTAAACTGGGATTTCCTGCCCTATAAGCCCTATAAGTTCTCATAGTGAAGAGCTAAAATCTCTATCTATATGATAAAAATACTATTGAATGTGGATTACAAACATTGAAGTCCTCTTCTAAAATAATTTAAATTAAATCAATCTATCTATAGGATACAGATATTACTTGGATTTTAAAACGTTTAAAAATAAGCTTTAGATATGGCAATAACAAAGTAAAGTGTAATGCTACCTTCAAATATTTCAATTTATTTTTCATTATTTTATTTAATATTTTTAATATATTTTTAGAGAATAGTTGAACCGATATTTTCGTTGATTTATTATCCCTAGTTTCGTTGCAGTTCTTTCTAATAAACAAACAGGTCTTCAAAGGACGCTGCCGTCTAAATTGAATAACCGCAACACTTGAAAGCTCTCCGCCAGACTTTAGACTACAAACTCCACACTCTAGAATCCCCACTTTAGACTCCCCCCACTCTAGACTCCACACTCCCGATTCCAGATTCCAGATGGCACCAATTGAGATACGTCCTCGTATATCGCAAGCCAAGTGTCTAGCCCCACACACATCGATCGGGAATTCATTTGCATAATCGAGCCGATTGACTTTTATAAGCCTGACAAATGACTGTGGAAGTTGAGTCAGTGGCCCGCAATGAGTGTCGCCAGGTTGGCGGTTGGCAAACTAGGTATTTTTAAACACCCAAGGATGCTGGCGAAATTTGCATATTATTACAGGTGAGAAACGGAAGACCAAGGAAGTGTATTTTAAAATATGAACTAATTGAAGGTTAGAGTTTCTAGAGTTTATAATTTTAAATTAAAATATTTTAAAAATTTAGTTATCTTAGGGGTCTTAAATTCATTATTTTAGATAAGTGTTGTTCACAGCTTTGGCTCCCGAATAAGCAGATTTCTCCGTCCGGCTCTCTTGCTTTTTTAGAACCCAAAAGATAATATATTTTCAACACATTTACCATAAAACTCTAGCCACTGCCCTCGTTTTGTGCAAATAAACTAGAGCACAACCTGGCGCCACATCGTCCTCGCTTCACCCCCAAATGCTTCTCATGTGCGCATAATTAAGGAGCCCTGGGAACTGCAAACTTCGCTTAAGGATTCGCCGCGTATGAGAGAGATCGTGTTTTTTATGGCCTAGCTGGGAGATGGGCCTGGACAGAAAAAAAAAACACAATTGTGACCGCTTTGGGAGAGGGTTTTCGCACAGCTTAGACGACAAATGTAACCATAACTAAACATATGACTATGCAGAAAGTATAAAGTGCTTCATCAGCTGAAAAATTACTATGAATAAATTGTAGTTTTATGACAAGCCAAACTTGAACCTAAAAACTAAATATAACCGAAACATTTATCAGTATTGTGGTTTATATTTTCAGGTAAAAATGTGCTGTCTTAAATGCGAAACACGTCTCTCGAGTTGTAAATTTCTCTAAGTTATTAATTTATATATAAAAACATTCCCTCTCGATACTCCTAAAAATAAATCATTTTAATGAATACCTTTAAGGCATCTAAAGCTTCACTTCACAAGTTTATTAACTCAATAAAAGATTTATTTTTACAAATTAAAAAATATACCTATGGAAATTAATGACTTAACTTTCAGATTTAAATAATATCATTAAAACCGACTTTACTGTTGGATTTATTGCCCTATGATAGTTAAACTAGACTCACCTTTCTCTCTTTCAACTCGGATATTCCTCGCTGTGTCCACCACCAGGTGCTCCTCCTCTTTCCTCGGCTTTTCCTTTTGTTGTTTGATTAAACCTGCTGCTCAACACCTAAAGCCTGGCTCCGCTCCAAACATTTGTCATTGTGGCTGTCTGGGTGTTTGTTTCTTTTTTCAATTTTTTTTTTTAGTTTTTATACCAGGTTATGCTTGGCACTCTGCTCCTGCTACCACTCCACTTCCTCCCACTCGCCAGCACTCGACCGTGTCTTTTTGTAGTTTCTGTGGATGTGGATGTCGTGGTTGTCAGCCAATCAACCCACCGCTGGCCTCATCCGTGTCAGCATTTTTCTCTTGTGTTTTTCCTGTGTGTGTTTTTGTTGTTTGCCTCTTTGCGCAAGATGAAAATGCAAATTTCTGCAAAAAACAATCCAAGAAACAAACGCAAACAAATGTTAAGAGAGCGAAGTTAACAGAAATGGAAACTTAAATATTACACGGAAAATTATTATAGGTATTTGGTAGTTAAATTATTTCAAGCAATTTCTTTATGTATTATAGGGATAAATAATTTTTTAAAAATTAAGAAAATTAAGGTACCTTTTCCATGGTTTTTAAGATTTGGTAACCCTATTGTACAGACACAGAAACATGTCTAAATCGATTCGCCTAGAGATATTTAAAAAAAAAATTGGGAGAAATGGTAGTTAATCTCATTCAAAACATAGACTGTTAAATTATATTTATTTTTTAATTCAACTATATAACTTTATTTAACTTTTTCTGTTTAAAAGAAAGAAATTCTCTCCAACTTATGTCATTTTTGTCCCAGTGCAACTTGTAGTTCAATGAACCAAAAAAAAAAACAAACAAAAAGCCAAGAGCTGCTGGCCAAAACGAAACCAAATAGAATTGCCACATTTTTAAGGTGGCCCCCGAAGGCATACGAAATTAGTTTGGTCTTTTGTTGGGAGGTTTGGGCTTTGCCTTAGGGCCTCTCTCACTCGCCGGAAAAAATTGAAGGTGAAATGTTGCAAACGGAAGCAATTAGTTTCATTTGGAGCTGCACAGCTAGCAGCCGAGGGGCCAAAACATAAAAAAAGAGAAGAGCTGCAGGCCCAATCGACTGAAACCGAAACTGAAAACTGGGGAGAAAGTTCGCCGATTGATAAACATGGAGCGTGTTTCCAGTAGCCAGGTAGCCGGGAGTCATTGTCGTCGTCGTGGTCGTACTGTCATTAGTCAACGAAAACAATATTATTAGCATTGGGATGGTGATCAAAGTGTCGCATTAATAAATACGATTTTTACAAAGGTAAAACTTAACAATTTTTCATGGTTTCTGTGACGCCTACACGCCTTGGCGCATTGTAATTGTCTAATTTATTGTTGTTTTGTTCAGCAATTTCACTCGTTTATAGTGCGTGAGAAATTCGTTTTGTCTGAGTGCTTGAGCATGAAAATGAAGAAATTTAACTAAAAAATGGATGCCACATTAAGCGAGTTACTTGGGGCAGGTCGTGAAGTTGTGGGAGATACCAGATAATGCCATTAGAGACACAATTGAATAATAGTTTAAAGGCAGAGAGTGTGGGATCGGAAGTGAAAGTCAAGGGCAAGTCAAGGGAAAGAAATGAAGTAACAAGTAAGAGAGGTTAAGGGAATTTAGAAAATAATATATAAGGATTTAATTTATATTTAAGTTTCCAGAGACTTTATTTCATATTCTAGTAAAACTTTAAAGTCTTCTTGTTATTAATATGAAATACTTTCCCCTTTCTCACATTTTCTCACATCTGTGAGTTCCTTTCAACAACCTCTCAACACTCAAGCCCCGAAATCCCCACCCACCTAACTCACTTTGTCCGCCATTTAATCTCTTCAAGAAACAGGGAGGGGAACGTTGTTGCCAACAGCATTTTCCCACTGCCAGCCGCATTTTATTGGTCTATATTGGCAGTAGTTCGGTGGACCAGACATCCCACCTAGCCGGGCTCTAAATAAGGCAAGACAGCATCGCAGCAGACAGAACTCTTCTGGTTAGAAACCAATTTCTGACATTACATGGCCTCAGCGTGGAGTCAAGCTCTCTTGCTCATCATCAACATCATCATCCGAGGTCGAGTTTTAGTTTTAGTTTGGATTTCAGCTGCTTCTGCTTCTACTTCTGCACCGTAAAAGGTCATGAAAAAGTTGTTTACTTCTCTTCGGCTTATAAGAGCCCATAAAAAGCCAAGAAAAAGAAGGAGGAGTAAGAGAAGGAGGAAGCCAACACCTAAACTGGGGTCCATAATAAAACTAAAACATGACATGGAGGCAACATCAGTGTAATTTACACGGGAAACTTTAAACGAAAAACAGCAAGCGCTTTTGTTAGTTTTTTTGTTTGTAGTTGTTTTTTAGCAAGATTTTTGTAAAAGTTTGTTAAGGGAAAACTTGATCAAATCTGTTTGAGTGGCCTTGATGTAAAGAGATCTTGAAAAAATAAACTAAATTGAAGGGAGATACAAAAAAATGATATATTATGCTATTTGTAGCCTAAATACCCTTTAAGTTTTTAACATAAATAAATAATATATATAAGAAAGTCATCCAAAAATAGAAAATATTAACATAGAAAACTATCTTGTAAAGACTATAATTAATACAATCAAAGACTTTAAAACGTAATAATTATAATACCCTCTGGCAGAGTATTTCCTTTTGAAAGTTATGACATCTCTGATAATTATGATCAAAGCCAACGACTTGTTTTCGCTGCCGCTGACATGATTTATACGCATCTCATCGAAACCCAACTCGATAATCATACATATGGACCGCTCCGTTTCGATCCGATCGGATCGGATCCGATCCGACATCAAAACCGTTACCGCAACGATCTCTTTTTTTCCTCCATCTCTCTCAAATGGCAATAAACCCGGCTAACTAATGATATGATGAGCATTTGGCCAAAGAGAGAAATCTGATTGATTGTAATTGAATGACACGAAAGACAGCCGATTCTAATGCCAAGTTATTGGCACTTTCATCCCCGACAATCTAGTTTATGGATTGCAAATGTCAAACGGCAATTTGCTGGAATTACAAGCTGCTGCCTGATTACAAGAGGAGGATGTGGGACGCCAATAGGAGGAGGAAAGGAGGTAACTTGGCTAACGACGACCTTGTTTTCTGTGTTCTACATCAGAAGGCCTTGGAATTGTACAATTTATGGCTGTCCTGCTTGGCTGTCAAATTAATGGCAATAAAGTTGGTAATAATGTTTGTCCAATTAGGGAATTAACACTTTTATTTATATCTTGAAAATTATTTCCCCATCCAATTCTTTAGCAGAATAACTGTTACACATTCTCCCCATAATAATGCTATGCCTTATCTCTTTAAGTGCTTCTCAATTTCCAATTCTGTCTAGATAATTCTTCTGCATTCTCCACATTATAATCAAGCGAATTATCAGATTGCATGCTCTATCAACCACAGCAACTTGACGCTAATCGGTCTTAGAAGAAGTATTTCTAATTCACAGTTAAGCCAGCCATCAGCCAACATTTTATGGCAGTGCGAAAAAAAAAGGAAACAATATGGAATAATAAACTAAGGCATGCGAAAAATAAATTGAGCAAAAATGTGGCCAACAAATTACTCGCACAGTGGAGCATGTAAGTGTTACATTAAATGGTGGTGGGGCGGCTTTTTTAATTACCAAAACCCCTCTCGGATTTCCCCCCTTCAGGCGTCATGGTTTAATAATTATCTTTACGTAGTAGTAGTAGATAATCGCAGTAAACGAAAAGCCATTAAAGTAATTGAAAAAATCTCGTAAGAAATGTGGGCATAAAAATAGAAAATACCTTTTGGATCGGTAAACCATTTTCAGGGCGGAACCCCAATGCACATGCAAAGTGCCGGTGATAAAAATATACTTCACATAAATATAACTACGTAGGGAGAGCGTCTCTAAACAACTTTCACAGGCAAACCGTAAAAAAACTCAATGCTGCCGCCTGTTCGTTTTTCCTTCTCAATATTTATTGTCGCTGCTGGAAAATAGCTTTTCCAAGGTCTCCCAGACAAAATGAGTTGCGAAAAGCTGGGCGAAAAAGAGTGGATAAACTGGTGTGCATGTTGCATGTCAATTTTAATTGCATATTTTCCCGAAAGAGACTGTCAAATTGAATTTGACTTGCCATTGCAAGAGCACGTGGCTCCAGATAAGATATTTCACCCATAAACGCTTTATTATTATAACAGTTATTGATTATGATGAATCAGGGAAAATCACGAGGCCGTCTTATCAACAGATAACCCCAAATATTCTATTGAAAATCAATGTATAACTAGTATCAAGACCCGGCTAAACTTGGACAAATCCCCATTTTAAAGAGACGGAACTCTGCGAAACAAGTTTGCTATAATAATAATAATAATAAATCTTCTCTTGGCAAGTTGTAATAACTGGAATGCATCTGCATTGCCACCGCCTACCCCTTTTGCCTTCTGCTGATGGATTGTGGCAATGAACTTGACATTAATAGGGTTTCCTCTAACTGCCGCCTTGCGTGTCGGTCCACGCCCCTCCGTTTTTTACCATATACTGACCCCCATCACTTGGCAGAGGTGAGCAGGGAAAAGCCGGGGAGAAACAAACATTTTCTCATGCCTCTTCTTACGAGTCAATCTGCCAAAGAGTGCGAGTGCATAAAGTATTTTTAATTGTAAGACAGGAGGAGGAGGAATGAGCAAAGATACATAGAAAACAGAAGGTAATCACAGGTATTAAGAGCTTAAGCAATGAGCTATATAGCTTCAATCAAAGATCTATATCATATGAAGATTTCTTCTTTTAAATAAATATATTTAGAAAATATTTATAGGGTTATTTTTGAGTATAACTATTTTTTTAAAGAATCAAGTTTACAATTTAGTTCTTTATACATTTTTCTTTCCCAGCAAAAACACTTTTTTCCTTTAAAAAAACAAATATATTTGGAAAAGGTTATTTTTGTAACTATTTTATACATTTTTCTCTTCGTGCATTAACACTTTTAAACCGAGAAAGAAAGAAAGAGCAAAGCCTATCCATAAAGTCCTAAAGGCCATGTCCATAGATGGCAGGGTTTTCTATAGAAAAAAACATCCAAGCTCCGGTTCTAAGCCTTGACTTGTGACAACGGTCAATATCCAGCGCCCGGCAAATGAAATGAAATGTCAACTGCAAATTGAATCGACTTGGGCATAGAAAAACCCACAAAAAAAGATAGAGAGGACGAGAACACAGCCAAGCCCCAAAGGACACAAAAGAGATTACAACAACCGCAATGTCACCACCCAAAAAAAAAAGTGTCAAAAAGCTTGATCTAAATTAAAAGCTTGACATAAAAAGTGTTGATTAAAAAGGGTTAACCAGGGAGACAAGTGCTTTTTATTAAGAGATTTCACGAAAACAAACCAGAAGACCACAGTTATTGAAGAGATTTTAATTATAAAACTCTATGAATTAAAATTAATGATGGTAAAAATATAAGAAACCCAAATAGTCTTGATTGCCAACTTAGAGGTAAAGATTTTAGGGGAAAAAACCTCGTTAAAGCCGCAAATTAAAAACTCGTAATCAAGAAGGCAGCCAAAAGAAAAATATGAGCCCATGACCATGACCAAAGGTCTTGACTCTGTGATCCCTTCTTTTATACACCTGTTACCCCCATTTCTTCAAGCTCTTCTGACATTTCTGACAAATGACAACAAATGCGTGGCAGACATTTGGTCGCTGCTCTTAACCCCTTTCTGCCCTCCACGAGCAGATGAAAGCGAATGCCTAAAAGTGAAAAAAATTTAATAAAAAATAAAAGTAAATGAAATAAGCCGTGGCGAGCGTAGAAACTAAGATCACGGTCGCCATAGAAACTCCCCCGATCGCAGGTGAGAGCGTGACAATGTCAACACATTCAGCGGAAAAGAAACAAAATAAATATAATGAATAAATACAAAAAGCAGTTGAAGCATGGCCGAATGGAATTTAACGCTCTGGCCTGCCAGAAAGCAAAAGTTAAACAACAAAAACAAAGTGACAACCATACTTATTTACACCTCAATTTTGGTGCAACATCTCCTCCACTGGGTTAAAATGTGACAAATGATCTTTTATAATTTCCCATAATTATCGTGTAAACTCACGTCATAGCAGATAGCAAAATTATTTGACTATCTCTTATATATGTATGTCTAGGTCTAGGTAAGAGATATGGCCAAGTGTTCTGCAGCAATGCGGAAAATATAATTTGGCTAATGGAGGTCTCTCGCCTACGCTTTATCGCGATGTTTTTTTGTAAACACAAATGCACAATGAAACTGATATGAGAGCGGAAAATGTAAACGTGGTTCTTTGTGGATTTATTAAGATCAATGAACAAACACTTGTGTCTGCAAATATTAATGAAAGTATTAGATTTCCATTGAGGCTAATAGATTTAATATCAATTTGTATAAATAATAAATATTTATTATCAATGATGGAAGTTTACGTATCTAGGTTATTATTACTTCCAAATGTGTTGTTACTTATAATTTCTGATAAATTCTAGAGCACTTAAGAATTCAACAGAAACTGGGTATCACAAATGGTTCTTAAGAATCAATTTAACAAAAATTGTTGGGGATTTTCTAGGCATCTGTGATGCTGTAATTCCCAATGGAAACACTGAAAACATAGCCATGAAGTAACAATATTACCATTGGAAAGATCTATTCAAAAGAAAGCTTTCTGCATCCTTATATATTTTGAAATACAGCCTTTCACACTTCCAAAATATGAAAAATAAACCAACTGAATGAAATAGCCTTGAAAGTAAACGTTTCTCCATCACACAAATACGATTACAGGCACTTTTCATCTCCAGGGATTCCCCTACAAATTCTTTCTGCTCACAAATATATATTTACATACATAAATCCCCTTTTCGTAATCGGTTTCTCGTCTGCAAGTTCAAACATCTCCATTTCACACATTCAAGACTTTAAGCCATTTTAGCACCCCATCATCAAAAGTTCAACGTTTTTGCGACTTTGAACTTTTAAGGTTTTCCCAACACAGCCACACCACGAAGGATATTTCATAATATTCTAGGAAAATAAAGAGAGAGAGAGGAAATTTTCCTTTTACTAGTAGGTGTATTTGCATTGCATTTTTTTTTCCTATATTTTCCTCTCTCCTCGTTTTCTCTACTAAACAATGCAAACACACATACACACATGGCGCGGGGTATAGAAAACAAATCCAACAAATCCGCTTAGAGTGCAAAAAGGCAAAAACTGTTTCCAATTGCCCAGAGTAAGCTAGAGTAAACCACACTCCCCACACACATACATTTTCCCCAGCTTTTCCCACTCGAGAGTCAAGTGCAGTCAAACATTTCCCTGCAGTACCACAATTCATCAATAGGCCTTTTCATCAACAATTCATCAACGCGCCGACTGCGACGTCGACAGAATCGACGCTCTGCCGACTGCTACTTGAACCCGAACTCCCTTCGGAGACCCGAACTCCCTTCGAGTCCGATTTGTCGGTGCATGCAAAAAAAAACAAAAACAATTTGCATGGGCTTCGTTTTTTGAAGTCCGAAACAAAGTAGAAGACGCAATTAAAATAGATTCTCGAAGGTTCGACTCCATATTTTCGGAGCAGCGGTTTTCGGTTTCGTCTTGCTTCTTCTTATTCCCTTTGCATTACAAGTTGAAGTGTTCTCCACTGCAGAAGTGTCGTGTGTTAAAAATGTTAAGAAATCAAAAATTCAATAATTACGTTCCGGGCCATATTGGAATATAAAAAAAGGTGAGTAAAAAGATTGTTCTTAATGAAATAGAAGCCTATAAATGTACATATGTATATTATTTTATTTATTATATGTATATAATATATTATATTTATATATGTATGTATGTATTTTCTTTTCAGACTGCAGTAATGGCCAATATATTGGGTAATTTTATTTAATGAAATTATATTTTCCCTGGATTAATTATAATTTTTTCTGTAGATGCAATTTCCCAAGTGACTAAAACTGAGCCTCCAGAGAAGATACTGCGCAATAAATTTGGTCTTCATGAATAGAAAGCGGAACACCAAGGATCAAAAAGACCTTAAGGCCTTTTAATATATGGATGTTTAATCTTAATTTTTAATATTTGTGTTTTAGTTTTGGTATAGAATTATTAAGAATAAATCATATTAATAAAAATTTAAGAGTTTTATTTTTATATATGAAAAAAAAAAATCATCAACAATTCATCGATGAATTGATGATGAATTGTTAATTAAAGGCTGATGAAATGTTGATGAATTGTTGATGATTCATCAACAATTCATCAACAATTCATCGATGAATCATCAACAATTCATCGACATTTCATCAGTCTTTCATCAGTAATTCGTCAACAATTCATCGATGAAATGATGATTAATTGTTGATGAATTGTTGTTGATGAATGCCTATGACATGCCCATGTTAAATTCATCAGTAATTTGCATGGCCATTCATCGATGAATCATCAACAACACCCCTTCGGCTATTGATGAAACGTTGATGAATTGTTGATGAATGGTACTGCAGGGTTAAGACGCAAAATAGGAGAATACTCTGGCATATTCATTCCAAGACCACGCCAAGTGGGTAATTTACGTACACGATTTGTAAATTGCAGCTGCAATTTTGCTGCTTTTGCCCAGACTTATGCAATCCTCGTGATTGTCACGATGTCTAGTGCTGCCGCCAACGCCGCCGCTTCTGCCTTATCAGCTGATTTACACCAATTAAATTTCAATTTTCGCATAAGGCTTCCATTATCTCCTCCACACGACAAGCAGACAGATAGACAGAGGCACTCCGTCCGCCTCTTATCAGGGTTCTCTAATTCATCCCCCTTTTCATTGATTAGTTTCACACGAACTTTGCCATCCAGAGACGGCGCAGCTTCTATATATATATTTTCAGTTCCATTGTTCACATTCATAAGCCCCAAGTTTTTGTCTTCTTCCAAATTGTAACCAACTCTTCTCTCTGAATTGTTTTTTGTCAACAAAACAAATTTGATTTATGCGTATTTATCCGCCATTCGTCTTTGTTTGTTTGCTTTTAATTGGATCCTAGCTTTAATTGAATGTCTGGCTCTGCTCTGTGTATATAATATATATATTATTTTACATATTTATTTGTTCAAAAAGGTGGCTTTCGTTCGAATATAGAGCAGCAGCACTCATAATATATAACTGCTGAGTGGGCATACATTTTTAATGGCAAACTGCAGCAGTGGGGCCCGCACACTCACACACAAGTTCAAGGAACTCTAAAACGAATTGTTCTTGATTTAAATCAATTTTGGGGGATATAGCTTGGTGGATTTAAATTAAATGAAAAAAGGAAATGATGTGGGACATGCATATTTTAAGTGTTCTTTTGTATTTATTCTCTAGAGCAAGCTGTCGAGTAGGATGACCATTTCCTGCATATTTCATTTATCCATAGGATGTTGAAAAATATTTTAAGAAAATTATTAAATTAAATTTGGAGTATATAGTCACCTTCGTTATTCATTTTATTTTCCTTAGATAATTGCCTTACGTATAAAATCAATTTTGCCTTTTCCCTCTCACAATCGAATTCAATTATCAAGTTTATTTTGTTATCCCGGCAATCATCTATTGAATCTTCTTCCTGGAATTAATCTACCATTCTGAGCTATCCCAATTGCATTCGCCTGACAATCCCCAAATGTTCCAATTTGCATTTGGCCCGCAGCAGTGACTCAAGCATAAGCTTCGATCCCTCCTATATATACATACATATATACCTTCTCATCCTTTTCATCTTTCCATTCCTGTCACATCCAGGTTGCTCGAGTGTCTTCTGCCAGAGGCAAATTATTGATTTATGGCCACGCGTCGCCTGTCATTGTCAAGATAAAGTGCCATACTGATGTTTGGAGTTGAAGTTGCAACTGGAACGTGTAGGTACACAGTGAAATTTATATATTTCTGTAGCTAATCCTAATAGGATTAATATTTTCTGCCCAAAAGTAAATAATTTGATCTGAAACATTCAGTATACAGGTGTTTTGAAGTACAAATTATGAAAAACGTATACGATTTAGAATCCAGGGATATTACTTAATAGAAAAATCATTAGAATATGTACGGATATTATCATAAGTATAGACATATCATTTCTGATCTGAAACTTATAGTATACATATATCTATTTTTGAGTCCTAATCATGAACAACTTTTCAGAATTAGCATCAAGATATATTACTTATTATAGCATAAATATAATTGTATAATAATTTCTCTAGAAATATAATTATCTCAGTATTTCTGATATGAAAAATCTCTATAAAAAATACCATTTTTTCTGTGTAAAACTGCAGAATGCAGAATGGAGACTGTAGACTGCAGTCTGTGGGCAGCAGGCGTGACAACTACAAATGCCAAAGGACGGTTGGAGACAAAGCCGAGAAAGAAAGGCAGAATCAAAGTTGACTCAACCTTAAGTAGACACTTCACACTTGGCAGGGTCGCTGCTGTCCGTCCTTCTGTCTGCACCACCTCTCCATTTGCCCCGCCTCAATATTTATATTCCATCCATTATACTCCCCTTCGTTCCCAGCATTCCCAGGCTTCTTGGTTTGCCCTTGCACCGACACTGTACTTTTCCAGAGGCTGCAGTGCAATGGAAGCCAAAAGGAACAACCCTTAGAAATGCAAGCTAGCGAAAAAAGCTTAAAAACACCCAATGGATGTATGCACTGTGAGGAAAATTCGAAATATCAAGTTAAACACAAAAAAATACATTTTTTTCTAGTTTAATTTTGCATTTATATAAGACTTATCTTAGTTAATTTAATAGCAAAAACAAATTTATACACTGAATTGTTAATCCCTAAATTCATAGTGTTTTTTAGGTGTGTATTTTAAAAAGAAAGGACCTGTTATACACACAACGGTAACTGCTAGGAAATCGAATAAAGGAGCAGACACAAAACCAAAACAAAGCGTTGGGAGGAGCTTCACCAACACAGTTTTCCCGTGGTGCAAAATAGTAGGAAATGGTTGGAAAAATGAACTGGCGGCGGCTGGCGAAAAACTTTTGTCATTATGCAGGCGCAATGGCAGTGCTTTCTCTAAATTTTCCTCCCGCCATCCACTTCCTTCTGCCTTTCATCAAACCATTTCCCCTGCCAAGCAGCCTCTCTCGCTTATCTGGTAAATTGTCAAAAACTTTTTACCCATCGCTTTTTGCTGTTTTATAAATAACTCTCAACAGCACAGAGCTGGGAACATAATTCAATAAAACAAAAACTTGTGGTCTACGGTCCTCCCCCCAAACAACAATAAAAACACACCCCCACAAAAAGGAAAACCACTCGAATGCATCCCCACACACACATACATTAGCAAATGAAGCCAATAAATGAAAACCTCGAAAAGCTCGAAATAGACAGGGGAAATGTTTATTTTTAACATGGTTAATTCAACCAAATTAGGTCTAATTCTTGTGGTCAGGTCCTGGAAAAATGGGGTCAACTGGAAAGAGAGGGGCTTGGCCGGACAAAACGAACGAGTGTGGGAGAGGTGTCCTAAATTAGCTGGCCATTAATTAGGCAGACAAAACCAGGCAGGATGGTTGGACAGATCCATAAAGTTATAAACAACAGCATTAGGTTTCCCCTAACTTTGCGTGTTTCGCTGACTAAAAGAGAGAGAATATAACCCCTCAAGGTGGCGATGGATGGTGCAATTTACATTGTTAACTAAGTTTTAAGTTGGCAACAATCATGCAATTCTTGTCAGCTCTATCTCAGCCTCAGCTCTTTTTTTCTTTGCTCATTCAATTCAATTTTCGCGGCAGTTGCAATTGCAGCCGCGGAAGGTTGCTAAATTACACAACTAGAGAGAGGTTAAAACCCCAGAGAGAACGTCGTCGTGACAAGGTAGAAAAAACGTTACAGTAATGTTTTTTTTTTCTTTTTCTGTAATTGGCATTAATTCTTATTTAATATGCATAAGAAATTGTAAACACCACAGTTATATGAAGTTACCTTGTACTATTTGTAGTAGATTGTAAATAAGTTAAAATATAAAGAAAGTTAAATATTCTATATACTCCTAAGTTTAACAGATATTATTTCTTCCTAACTTCAAGCATTTTTTTGCTTAGAAGCCAAGATATTTCACGTATTTCTTAGACTTTACGGGGGGCTAAAACCTCGCCTAGACAGACATTCAATGAGATGTTCATAACAAATGTATGTTAATGCCTGCAGCCTTTTACATATTTATCGATCGGTGGAAAAGGAGGCGGATCTGGCGGGGATTGAGCGCTGCTTGCGGGATTGAGAGGGTTGACACGGAGTGGCCTCAAGTGGGGCAGCAGCAACCCACCCAGTGGATGTGGTGGTGTTGTATGTTATGTGATTTGAAAGCATGTTTTTTCTTCTGTTTCGTTTTTGTTTCGCCGTGGGTTACACAAAAACATTTCAAGTTGCTCCACAGGGTCTGTTTTTTTTTCGGTTTGCTGTCCGGACAAGTGGACAAAGTGGTCCGCAAGTGGTTGCATGGCCATTACATAGAGATAGAGAAAGAGGTGTGGGCTAAAACTCTGGCAAAGAATAGAGGGGGATCGTGGACCACTGCAGCTGTGTGGCCAACTATCAATTACTTAAATGCATAATTGCAGAAGCATTACGTTTACGTTGTGCAAAACCAAGTTCAATGGACTGGAATTTTATTCTTGGGATAATCAGATGAGTTTTTGGTATGCTATAATAGAATTCGTCTACAAAAGAACCAACTTATAAGTTTATTTTATGCACAACATCAAGTTCAAGTTACTCTGCCAACTAATTTCCGTACTGATTCCTTAACCCCTTTTCTCTCGGCCAAATTAGGCCGACAATTTAATTGCAATCAAGGTTCAGTGAACCCTGTAAAGATCAAATAAAAACCAAGCCACAAATGGTCGCATTAAGCTTAGCTTAATATCGCTTTTCTTCAGACAATAAAAACCGAATTGCCCCAGAGCCATGAACGATCGAATCCATGATCATTGATCAACCAAAAACCCAAGAAAAAAAAAAACAACAAACCTAATATGGCCAAACGGCAGTAGCAAAAAATAGAGAAAAAAAATATATATGAATAAATAAAAAAAATAAATACATATAGACCTGTAAGTATTAGTTTTGTCATTGTTGTAGTCTGTGAGACTATGTCTATAGGTTTCCATTGAAAAGTCGAACGAAAATGCCAGGCCAGAGATCCAAGATCCAAGATCATATGGGCAGAAAATTGAAGTCGTGTGCTAAACTTGCGCCAAATCAACACTGACGCAACAGATAAAGCCAGAGGGGAGAAATATATACAGATATACACACATATATAGGAGGGTTACGGGGAGTCTAGCTCCTAAACTTGATTTCGCCAGCTGCGCGTGGGTCTCCGAAAGATACAACAACAAGCGGCTTTGGTGGAGAGATCTGTGATCTCGATTCCGTTCAAAATAGTTTGTTTTTGTTGCAAAAGTTTTCCAAACAACTGCGAAAAATGTAAGACCGAGCCAAGTCCGCATAAAAAATAACGAGTGTCAAATATTCGTTTCTTTAATTAAGAATAATATGATGAATAACTCTTCTTATGTCAGCAATTGATGAAAAAATTTGAAGAGATCTGCGAGGTAGATTTCAGTCAGTTTTAGACATTTTTCTGTTAAAGAAATATAAATCCAAAATATGCAAGGATGTGACCCTATAGTTTAAATTTAATGCTTTCAATTTGTCAAATAGATTGATGGCAACTCTTTGAGCAAGAGGCTAATTAAGTCTGATAGTGGAACCAGACTTAAGCAATTGGTTTTATGGCCCCGAGTTTTTCCATAAATAAAATGCTCAAATGTGAGACAATAAATTGCGGGCGTAGAGTTCACTTTTGGGCATTCGCCGCCATTAACATAAAATCAAGATTTATATGAAAATTAACGCTCTTAAATGCTTGATATGCCATATAAATTCGAATATGGTTGTATCTTTAATTAAGAATAGCTCGCGCTGCATCTTTTGTTGCAAAAGCTTTTCCATAAATGCGCAAAAATTTGAGACAATAAATTTAAGGCGCAAGATTTTGGGCATTCAAGGAGGATTAGCATAATGGCCAGATTTGCATGAAAATTAACGCATTTAAATGCTCAAACTGTCAAATGGATACAACAAAAACAATGAACGACGGATTGTTTCTTTAATTAAGAATAATTTGTTGAAAAAGTTTCGTTTTGGCTGCATTTGACTAATTAAGATTATGCAAATGGCGCGTAGGCGAAAGTTGTATGATAGCGGATATGTATTTATATATTTTACGAGTTTTTAAGTCGCCGACAAATTGACGATTGCTTATTCTATGGAAATAAAAATTAAAACATTTAAAGCGGAAAGCGCAACTAAAAATAAACATGTGGGGAAGTCATAAAACAAAGACGTGCGGCCCTTCGTCATGTTTTCTTTATTCTCCCCAAGCTCCCCTTCGTTGTTGTCTTATGGGGATCTCGCCCTTTTGAGTGTACTAAAAATAATTCAAGATCGATAATTTCTCGTTTTAATATAACTATCAAAATGTATTCCTTTATACATTTTATTCTGTCTTGACAATGCCAAAAAGGTTTACTTTTAGAGCTAAAATTTATCAAATTTAAAATAAGTTGTCCTAAGTTTTATTTTATAATTGTTCCCAGTGTAGAAAATGACATGAAGCGCAACTGTTTCTGCAAGACAAAGAAGCAGAACAAGAAGAAGGAAGAGGAGCAGGCGGATACAGAGGAGGAAAAGGAGCCAAAACACTGGGAAGTCGGTGGAAATTAAATACGGTTTTGTTACCAGAAATTCCGCAACTAAAAATAAACAAATGAACGAAGCCCGAAGAAGATGCGAAGCACGCGACGCACAAAAGAGGGTGAAATTTGAATCCACAAAGTGAAGGAGAGGCGAAGGAGCAAAAATTAACAACAATACCAAGTAGAGCTGGGACCCCGCCAGCGATCGTTTTTTATTGAGGAAATAGTGCAAATAGAATTGTGATTTCTGCATATTTGCATAAATTGCGGCCATTGCGAGAATTGCAAAACGATTGGCGGACACGAAGAAAAACGATAAATGAGCGGCGGCGGGGGCAGACGGCAAAAAAAAAAACAACGGATAGCAACTTATCAGAAAACCTACACAGGCACGCGCACATACTCACACACACATCCAGAACCTAAGACAACAAAAGAAAAACAAAAGTCATTTGCCTTTTGTTTTGGTTTCTTTTGCCAAGCTCTCTTTCGTTCTTCTCTTCCTCTCTCCTACTCTTTGGGTCGCCGATCCGCACTGCACTTTGCCGATCAACGGTTCTTTGGCTTTTGGTATTTCCTGCTCGCTTGCACCTACACGACAGGCTCTGCAAAACCAGTTATTAAAAGCCATAAAAAGGAGAACCATTTAACTGTTAAAGGTGTCTCAGGTTGCTTTAGTTTTTTTTTTTTTGGTTGCGACTCTTGCCAGGTGTTTAACTCCGCCAGCTGTTTTGTTTGCATGCGAAAAAGTATTTTCGTATTTTCTGCAAATTGGAATTGTTTTTGGGTTGTTTGCTGCTGCTTCTGCGCAGGGTGGAAGCAGGACAGCACACACATACACGCACACACTCACTCGTGCACGCACACACCCCTGAAAATGCCGCTACTCCAGTGCAATTTACTTTTTGCTTATTTTGGTGTAAAATCGGAAATAAACCCAGGGAATTTTGGACGAAATTTTAGTTTAAACCAACTGGGAAGGATAGTCACCCCGCACCCCTCCCCCTGTTTTGTTTTGCGTGTGTGTTTTTTCAACTCCGGCGCAGCTTCGCTTTACTCTCTATATACAGCTTCCTTGTTTTTTTTTTTTATTAAATTTCTTTGCGCAAAAGGAGTGGCGTTGTCCAGGATTTTTCACACACACAATCACAAACACACCGTTATTGCGTATATACACACATGCATACATAGTCGGCGTCTCTTCAATTACACTGTTTTCTTGTATTTTTATTTTTTCGATAAACCTTTTCCGGCACTTTTGCCAATTTCAATTTGCAAAACTCGATTTGGTTTTTGGATTCCTTTTCAACGAACACACAATTGTAGTTTTATGGTTTTCTCCATTTACCTTTTAAAGAGCTTGTTGTTGTTTAGGCTTTTCGGTATACACAAATCCTTTTTTGCATTTAAATAATCGCACACCGCGGAGGCACAGACGCGTCGAGTTATTAAAATATGTTAATAATATTGATGCATGTTTATTTGCCCAGGCAAACATCCAAGTTTATATTATATATTCTTCGATTATTAATTAATTAATTTTTTGCTTGTTAATTACATGTTTTTAAAGCGGAGTCGCGCAGAAAACGTTATACTTGCAGTTAAAAAAGCTGTATCATAGTATGTTAAAAAATAACAATAAAGTTTACATTAATTTATTGGAGCCTGCTATTGAAACTAATCGCGAATTCATTTATTTTTCTCGAATTGATTAGGATCGTAGATAATGTAATATGCTTTGTAAAACACTTCAAATGTAAATATTAATTCTGTAACTTTTCGTCCGACCGACGCGACGCGGTACCGTTCATTCGCAATTTTTTTTTAAATGACAACAAAAAGCAGTGTGTTTGTTGATTTGTTGAATATCACCCTAAAAAATCTAGAGACATTTTCCCCTAAAAAAATCCACACCTGATACGCAAACCACACTTGATACTCAAACCACATCTGATACAACAACCTCTGGTCCCTAGATGAGAGTAACAGAATTTTCTGTTAAAATGAGAGTTAACAGAATTTTGCTTATGGACTTCCCAAATAGAAGGCAATTTAAAACCAGCTTATAGCCTTCAAAATTGTTTTTTTGTTATTATTCAGCTAGAAATATTGATGAAATTGTGCTTTACTATAAAACCGATCAAATAAATTAACTATTCGACAGTTCAAGTCATCATCAGGTAAACAAAAATACTATCTATGCAACTCTCTTATTTTCCTTAATTAAATGTTCATTCAGAATATTCTAGGAATAATATTGAAATAAAACAAAGAGAATTTGGAATTTAAAGTATTATTTCACACTGCCGCAATCATAGTAGAATTATACAAGGTAGTCCAGTCGGAAAAAATAAGCCCTAGTTCGACTCATCAAAGTGTGCGTGAGACGGGTATAGTCTCAAAGTTTGAGTGAAATGTCAATAGTATGTGTGTTAAACACACTATGTTTATAAGATTGTACATTGGGGCTTAAATTGTTCAATCTCTTTAAAGTTGTTGCTGAAGTGGAGTTTTATAAATAAAGGTCCCAAATTAAACGTTTTCCATTTCATTAAACCAGTTGTCTTTTTTATAACTTAAATTTTAATAATTTTGTGTTTGACATTTATGCAGAGACACCTCCAATTCCTTGTAGTTATTAACCTGCTGGCGTAATGAAACCATTTCATTTTTCAATATACGAATTTGGTTTTTTAGGCTCTCGTTCTCCATAAGTATTGACGATGGTATTGCTTTATTCCTTCAATACAAATATTTTGCTTGTATTAAGTATTTCCTAAGATCTCGGGAAACTTACTCTGTCTGCGAGCTTGCGTTGGCGTAGCCTAATCTTTCCGCTGGCTCAGGCATCTCCGGAACAGCATCACGGATCAGTCGCCTTCTTTTAGCAGGACTTTCTTCGCTAGGTATCTTCCATTGTGAAGAACTAAAATGCGTATCACAAATTCTAGTATTCCCATCAAGCCTGCATTTAAGAATTTCCTCCCACGTTTTTCGCCGAAATTCACATTTAGGTGTTCTTATCAATTTGGCTTTAACGTTTGTGCCACAAAAATTGCAGTAAGACATTTTATTTTATTTTTTTATTAGCTCAGATTGACAGGAATAAAATTTGTGCACACAATCTACTCAACCCATTGAGTTTATCTCAATGAATAAACATGAGCTGTCAAAATAAGCCCTAAAATTCAAACATTTGGGACCAGACTGGACTACCTTGTATAATTCTACTATGGCCGCAATAGTGATTTCACTATCGATAAACATCGATAAAACAGAATGCGGTCATACTGAAAACAACTTTAAACCGCGCCGGCTATTTGTTGCATTTATTTAGGAAATATAAGAAACTAAGCAATAATGCGAGTGCTAACAGAGCCCAATCACACTATCTCCTTGACCGAAGAGATCCTCTGCTACGAACTATGCGGCAACGAGTTCGCCTACAACCTGTTGGCCGTGGCACTGAAGGACCGCTTGCGCCTGCTCCTCGTTGGACTCCCGGAGGAGACCGGAGAGTTTGGGTACACACATCTGCTGGATCTGGAGCTGGACCGGGTTAAAAATGACGTTGTTGACGTCAGTGCCATCGCCTTTGCGCCGGACACATCGCTCAACTGCACGCCCAAAAATGTGACTCTATGCGCTGCCCGCGGCGATCTTCTGCACATCTTCCGCACCGATCTGGGCCAGTACAATACCGTGCATAAGCTGCAAGGCCACAAAGACTACATTAACGATATCGCCTGGGTCTGTGAGGGCAACCTGCTGGCCTCTGTAAGCGACGACTTCACCTGCCGCTTCTGGAGCACGGCCGACGAGCAAAATGTTATCACCTTCCGCTTGACATCCGCCGGAATGTCGGTCAAGGCCCATCCCGATGATCCCACCAAGGTGCTGGTGGCGGAGAAAAAAGGTGAGCTATCTCCAATTCCTTGTTCCGTGTGAAACCATGTAACCATGTCAACTCCCTGCAGGCATCATCCGACTGTACAATGTGAACAGCAAGCAGGCCGTCATCTCGGTGCAGTCGCCCAAATTTCCGCTCATGTCCGCCGATTGGGCATACAGCAACCGGTATTTTATTACGGCCCTGGCTGGAGGCGATGTGGTTACCTGGGACCTCACCAGACCCGTTGTGCCCGCCGATGTGAAGCAAGTGCATGAGGATGGCGGACGGTCGGTTCGCTTTGCCCCAGGAAGCTCGGAAATGGTACTCGCCAGCATCGGACGACCGGATGTGACGCTCAAAGTCTTTGCGGCCAAATCAACTATGCCATTAATCGAGGCCACCCTGAAGACGTTCGGTGGAATGGCATGGCACCAGAGATTGCCGTACATCAGCGCCGTTTCTGACCGGGATCTGCATTTCTGGAAGGTGCAAATGAAGTAGAGTTTATGCTTTAAAATAATAAAGTATAAATATTTTTTTATTTTGATTAGTTTTTAAATTAAGGAGGGAAATGACAATAGTGCGAAAATGCACTGTTGTAAAATATCATATGAAGAGGCTAGGAAATTGGAAAAAATCAAAGGAAATTAATACAACACAACCATTTATGTTACACCAGGACTATTAGTTGGGAAACATTGCTATTAAAATGTATATAAAAAACAAGTAAACATGTTATTGTTTTATGTATATATTTGTTTTGAAAGCTTTGTATCTAGGATATTTTAAGCATATGAATGATAGGCACAAGACCTTTTAAAACAAATTTTAGAACACTAATTTCTGCAGTGGAATAATATTTATTTCAAAAGAATTTCCATGATACCAAATAATGCCACTTTTGTATGCCAATTATTTCATATTTGTTACCACTTAAATAGGTTTATAACTTTGTCCACGACCATATCAGCGGCAAGGTATATGGCGATTTTTTTTGCCAATTTTGCTTTCCCACCGCCTTGACGCGGAACACCATCCACCAAAGTTTGGTTGGCCTTTTCCGCATTGTATTGTCTCACAATATCATTTGCTTGGGTTCGTTGTTCGGGGGTCAACTGGATCCGATCGCCGTACTTGTCGAGAAAAGTCTCTAGAAAATCGACATCGCTGTCACTGATGGAATGAGCAGAATCCTTTTTGAAGACATCAACCAAACGTGCACTATCGGATTCAAAGCTTCCTTGGACTGTCCATGTAAGGCTTCCGATGATGACCACCAGGCAGCTGGGTAAAAATGATCAAGCCTTTAAGCAAAACACATTAATTTATTATAATTTTGTATCCTTACCTCAGGTAGATTGTTGAATTCATCTTCTGAAGTTCTCGATCGATACGAATGCTTGGTCCAATGGGTGCTCTCCTTTTATAGAAGATCTGAGACGCGAAAACCCATCACACGCCGGAGTGGGATCATGGGTCTCCGCTTATCAGGTGACTTTACTTTCCAAGAATAGATGGCTGTTTTGATTAAAAATCAATTCAAAAATACAAAAATTTGGCTACTAACAAATACAAGTATTTATAAGCCGCAGGACTTCCTAGAATACATAAAAATAATAAACATAAATAATAATCTTGGAATTATTTTATTATATGTACATAAAAAGCAATAGAGTTCCTGGAAAATGACTATTGCATCATCACCTTTATGTATTTATTTGAATTTATTTATTTTATTTTTCAGGTTTTTGTAGAATACGAATTTAAAACGACATTTAACTATTTTTCCTAGCATACTTACGGGTAAAATCGAAAAATCAAATCAGTTAAAAGTCAAGACATTCCATTTACAATTACAATAGAATTGTAATGTCTTTGTCAAAGTGTATAACCGTATTCCCGCGTCATACAATACAAGACGATTATTGTTTATATATATAATTAAATCCATTTCATTCAAATGTTTTTAAATAGAACAAACTCTGACTCTTTGTTGGAAATGGAGTTCAAAGAAAACCAAGTCCCAAAAATTTGTGAACTAAAACGTTACGATAATTAAAATGCTTTTAATTGCTTTCAAAGTTACATAAGTGAAATATTAAAAACTTTAACCATAATAAAAAGTTTAGAAACCTAATCAATAAATAATCACAAAGCCACTTTGTTAAACATATTATTTTAAAATTTATAATAATTATTATTGTGTTTATAAATCTGTTAATTGAAGGTATTCGATGCCCAGTAGCAACTTGGTGTGGACTCTTAGATTTTTGCTCAACGTATCTTGCTCCGGAATACAACTTGTAATCTTTAAGATATCCAGATTGTCCCGTATCGCTCCACGGACACGGTCTCGTTAGATGAGTGTGAAGGAGATCTGATCGAAATATCTCTCAAGGAAAATCAGCAGAAATGACTCATTCTCCAGGGAAATAATATGTATATTAAAAATATTTCTATGATACCAAATAAGGAAAATAAATAAAGAGAAACCACTTCTGTTTGCCAATTTTTGCATATTTATTACGATCTGTTGGTCTTTAATAACATAAGTATATGTTATAAAAAAAGCTATCTCTAGTCCTTAGCTCCCGTAGCTTTTTTAATTCCCTCAGAGGCGAGTTCGATGCCCAATTGTATGACGATCGCCTTGACAAGTTTCGTTAACCAACCGCCCTGAGCTGGCACTCCTTCCACCAACGGTTGGTTGGCCTTCTCCGCATTGTATTGTCTGACAATATCATTAGCTCGGGTTCGTTGTTCGGGGGTTAACTGGATCTGATCGCCGTACTTGGCGAGAAAAGTCACTAGGAGATGGACATTGCTGTCCCTGACGGAATCTGGAGAAGCATTTCTGTAGGCATTAACCACATGAGCACTATCAGAATCAAAGCTTCCTTGGACTGTCCACGCGAAGCTTCCGATGATGACCACCAGGCAGCTGGGTAGAAATTATAAAGCCTTAAGAAAACACCTTGAATTATAATATATATTGATGATTACCTTAGGTATATTGTTGGACTCATCTTCTGAAGTTCTCGATCAATACGAATGCTTGGTCCAATGGGTGCTTTCCTTTTATAGGAGCTCTGTGAAGCGAAAAGTCATCATACGACGGACAGGGATCATGGGTCCCCGCTTATCAGGCGACTTTAATTTCTTGTGTTCCAAGAATTGATTATTGTTTTGATTAAACACAAACAATAAATATATAATTATAGCAATTGACCGATCCGTCATGTATATGTTTTCAAATACAAGTATTAATAAACCCCTGGACTGAGAATACATAGAATATTAAAAATAGACTCTACTCTTGGAATTATTTGCTTGTATGTACATGGAAAGCGATAGAGTTTATAGACAGTATGAATTAATTTGAATTTATTTATTGTATTTAAAAGTCTTTGTAGAATATGAATATAAAACCACCTTTAACTAGTTTTCATAGCAAACCTTTGGGCTAAATTATTTAGGTAATCCCGCTTCTTATAATACCAGTAGATTATTGTTTATTTTTCGAATGTTTTTTAAGTTGAATTGCCTCTTTGAATTTCAGAAAAAAAGCCAAGGTCCCTAAATTTCTGAAACAAAACTTTACAGTTCGATTTTCAAGGCTATTAAAATAACGTGAATATGTTTTGAATTTCTATCATAAAGAAATTAATCGATTAAAATTATCATCCGTAATACAACGATTTTATACAGCATGTTACGAAATAATAAATTAATTTTAAAATGTTGAATGGAAACCTAAGAATAATTGAGTATTAACATAATTTAATCTTCTATAAGTGCTGCCAATAAATAATTGCAGTACGCTAAAAGTATTTCAGTAAATTTTTTTTTTAATTTGAATCTTGTTCACAGAATTTTTTAATCTAAAAAAGTGCCACCACCGGCGACTATCGATATACCGCGCCCTGCGCAGTGTGCCCGTACGTTACGTATCGATGTATAAAAAATGTACAAAAATATATTTAATGTATGGGCGTAATTTTAATTACTTGTATGGATTTTAAATGTTTTTTATTAATTAGTTGACCAAGGCTTATATAATTAAATATATGATCACAATCACAAATAGTCAATAGTCAGTATTTTTATCTGAAACGCATTAAATGGTATCTCTAAATACAAACCAAATAAGAAATAAGATAATTAACCTGCTCGAATCTGGTCACATTTGTAAATTCGGATTGGAAAAGAGCGGAGGTGTCGAGATTTTGCGTCGGTTGAAGAATTCGCCTCTGATTTTCAGCTGCAAACCGGAACTCGAGCGAAACTGAACAAGTCCTGCTGCGTTGCCGTTTGTGCAATGCAAATGCGATAAAGCGCCGATCGCTGTGCGTGAGAGTACGTAAAGAGCTGTGGAAAATAAATAGCAAGTCCTGCGCGAAATGGGGAAAAGAGCGAGTGGCAGATTTTTTCTGTCTACCTACACAAACACACACACACATGCGCATATACCGAGTGGAGCTGTGTGCGTTTCTGTGTGTGTGCGGGAGCGCCGCAAAATAAAAACGGTTAAATCAAATCAATTGTGCAGTGTGTGACGAAGAAGAGCAGAAGCCGAAGTGAAGCTGAAAATGTTTGAATGCTAAAAAGATTTTAAATAGTGCTAGAAAATTAAAAAAGAGCCGCGCCCCGTTTGCTAAACGCCAACACACACATGCAAACCCAAACATACACGCACACACACTTAGTCAGCGCAACGACGGAGAGAGAGAAGAACGGAGAAGAAACAGAGGCTAAAAAGAGAAAAGTTGAAAGGCAGCAGCAGCAACAAATAGTTTGTTTAATTGCACGGGTTTTTTGTTGCTGTATTTATTTAACGCGACAACCAAATCAAATAGAGTATTAAAATTAAAGTTAAAGTAGCCCCCACTCTTCCTCTTTTCTGTGTGTGTGTGTGTATTTTGTGTTTTTTGTGTTCGTGCTCCTTTCGCCGTTTTCATTTGCATTTCTCTCCGTTTTCGCGAAAAGCAGCAAGCAGCAGCAAAGCAATTCTCCAGATCCAGAAGACAACACAACACACGAAATAGCAAATCAAAATGGCGCACCAGCAGCAACAACAACTGGCTCCATCGGTCAACTGTTCACTGGACGATATCGATCTGACGGCCCTCAAGGTGAGAATTTACTATTTTATCTCTCTGCGAGGGGAGAATCCGATCAGAGAATAACCCCCCGCCCATCATTATCCATTTTACACTCTCCATTCCCCATTCTGTGTTCGGTGTGTGCCCATTAGCACGGCTCGCCCAATTAACGGGAAAGTAGGTGTGTAGGTGTGGCATCACTCGCCATCCAATTTCCGTAAATAATGCGATCTTATTTGGGGCCATTAAATATCTTAAAAAGGGGGCAATTACAAATATTACATTAGATTTCTTCTAAAAGCTATTGACAAAAACGGAGTCTCAAAATTCACTTTTTACCAAAGGATATTGTTTATTGGTAAAAACCAACCCAGTCCAGAGACCTCATTAGTCCACTTATTTTAAGCTTTATAAAAGCTATTTACCAGTCTACAAATAATTGTTTCTTAATTTTTAACTAAAAGTGTTTTAGACCACCATTTCGCTAGCTCTAATAAAAATGTAATTTTGTTTGTAGCCTTAAACCGAATTTCTAAGCTGATTTGTCAGTTTTTTACTCTTTCAATTTGGGTTATTCATTGAAAAATTAAAGAATAACGATTCATAAATAACCCCTACGAAAAGATGTTCGCTCGATACCCCAGAAAATCTTATACAACCCGATTTCATTGGCCTTTGGCAGTCGAACCCTTGAAGGCTTCTTCCCCCACATTTATGCAAATTTGTTTAAAAGTACAACCAAGCGAAAATTCCCTTTGTGTGTTCGGCCTTTTTCGCACTTTGCCATGGCAACCGATATGAACCCTTGAAGAAAACATTTTTTTGCACCATTATTTAGCGCCCCCGCAGCAGCAATCACAATTATAATCAAGTTGATAAATGCATATTGGCATTTCGATTTCATTGCCCTGATAGAAAATCAGCAAAAAACCACCCACAAATTGTCACCCACCCCGTTTTTAATATTCTATACTCATACCAGTACGGGGGTATATCGTGTTCTTGGCCATTTAAGGTATAGATTCTTGAGTCCAAATATATCTGGAGGATTTTAATCTGAAAGATTCAGATTAATTAATCTGAAAGATTAAAAATATTAGTTATTTGAAATTTTGATTTGCTATCGATTGAAATGGCCCCCTCTTACATTTATATCGATAAGTTCATCACACCCTATAAAAGCAGAACTGTAAATATCAAGGTATTTCATAGTCGTGGCACTCCGATATTCTCATTTATTTTTTGGGGGAGAGTGTTTGGTGCGCAACTTTTGACCGGCCGGTGTCTCATCTTCTCAATTTTTTTTGTTTCTTTGCCTTGCGATTCGTTTCGTTTTGGTTTCTCAATGAATTTGTTGAGTCGCCCCCCTGTTTTCTCAGCCACTTCTCTGGTAAACCCCCCTTTGGGCGCACGCACTTGCTAACTTGTGCCGCATGCGTTTGTTGCCTTTCTCTTTCACCAAACACTCACCACTCTCACCACTGTCGACTCAAACTTGGAACTCCCAACTCGGCGGAACTCACCACGTTGGGCGCCTGCTCTTTTGCGCACCCACCGAAAGTGAACTAGTGTGTGTGTGTCCGTTTGTTGACTCTGCCGGAAAGTGGGTGGTGCTGGGCGGGGGGTAAAGGGGTGGTGCTTGGGTCGTCGCCTCGCTGATGTATAAATATATCTCAGTGTGCGTGTGTGTAGGCCACAGCTGTGGTCAATATAATAGCCTTAAATAGAGGCTTTCATTTAAACCACGAAAATCTATAGCTTTTAATTAATGTATCCTTTACTAAAATAATAATATTAATAATCTTAAAATCTCCATAGATATATGGTATACCAAAGGAAAAATATATTTAAGCAGCTTTCCTTTGTAAAAATGATTAAAATATTACAATAATCTCACAACCCTGGGCTAAGAAACGGGATAATTATGTCAAAATACTCAACGAAGCTTTAAAATTATAGAAATTGCTCTCCCATTTTCAAGTTCCACTATTTATCCTGAGCTTAAGCTGACATCCCAGACGCTCGCTAAAGTGCTATTATTTTGACCCCAACTGTTGGATCCGAGTATGTCTGTGCTTATATGAAAAATTGTTCATAGTCGATGCACAGCAGAGGAGACGAAGACGAGACAAAAACGAGACAAGAATGAAGAATGAAAATTGTTTAGTTTACTTTATTAAAAGGCAGCAGGCAGAGGCGAGCACAACATGCGTGCAGAAGCCAGTGTGTGTGTGTGTGTTGCAGCAGACAGCTTCAAGATGATGATAATGATGATAACAATGGAAATCATGATGATTCCTCGTCGGCTGCCAAGGAAAACGAGAATCCAAAGCGAAATCTGCAAAAATGGAGGAGAATTGTGTGGTGTGTCTTGTTTGAAGTGTTGTTTTTATTATTGTTTCTGCCTGCTTGGCCTTCTCTTTTCTTTGGCAAAAAAAAATTAAGGGGGAGGCGTAGGCACCGGTACCCCCGTCGCCTGCATGTCTGCCATGTTTTGTGACCTGTCTGTGCGTGGCTTTTAAAGGTCATTAAACACAATGAACCAGAGAGCAGAGAAAAGGGGAGAGCGCGTGGTTAAAATGTGTCCCGAAATAGAAAACGAGAGAAAAGGTCAGAGTCCTTAAAGCTCACTGTGCTCTTTATTATTTTCTCCTCTGTATTTTTAAGAGGCTTTCCGTTACGTTCTGGCTTTATTATTATTCCTGCGATAAGAGAAGAGTTCCATTCCCATTTCTTGGTTGCGATAAGATTACCGCAAGAACTGCATCCATCAGCAAATGAATTTCATTAATTATTTCTTTTTTGTTTAATGGCTGCTCCCCTTTTTATTTGTATTGGTAGTGCAGTTTCTTTTATTCTTCTCCTCTGATAAGCATTCAAACATCGCCGTTTGCCTCATTTTTTATTTTGGTGTGTGGTTCTTTCCACGTCTGAATTTTACACTACGAAAATATACAAAAGATAGAAAGTAAGTTTTTGAAAAAGCAAACTAAAAACAAAACAAATAAAATTATATATTGAAAGCTTTTCATTTCATTTATAATATTGATTTTAATGTATTAATATTTTTATTTTTTACGTAAACTATAGTATCAATTCGTTATTTTCAGTGTCTGTGTTTATTTTAATCAACATTTATTGCATTTCGTTAGCTGCGATAAAAACGTGTTCGCCCACATTTGTTCGGTTCGGTTTCCGTGTGTCTGCCGCCGTGCTGCAATTTGCCGAAGGAAACAGAAAACAACGCTAAAGAGTGGAAAAATATCCACACATGTTTGAATTTTAGTGTTTTTGTGGGTTAAATCAACATTGGCCCCGGGAAAATACTTTTTATAGTTCGGGTTCGGGAAGAGGCATCATCTCTCTGAGTGTCTGTTTATAGAGGCGAATTTCCCCAGAGCATTGGGAAATGCTAGTCGCCCTATAGTCCGCTATTCCATGCGGGGTGGACGGAACTGTTGTTGAAATCGCTTTTTCGAAAATTATCAGCTCTAATCACAGTTTGGTTCATTTGCTGCTGATACCTGAAATGTAGGTAAATGGGTTTTGTGACGTCAGCGTGGTATGCATTCCTAATTGAATTGGCCCCAACGGCCTACGGCCCACACAAATTAACTCAGCAGAAAGACATACTTTGGGGTTCACTGAGGAAAATGCGTTTTAGGGCATGACATTTCGGCAATGGCCTAAGTTTGTTTTGTATTTAATCTTGATATTTATATATAAAACGGTTCGAATATAAAAGGGTTGATAACTCAACTTCTTTAATTTTCAAAATATATAGGGTTTTAAGCAACTTTTTTTATGTTATTTCTCCAGAGATCTCAAAAGGAACCTCGGCAACTTTATTTTGATATTCTTAGTTGGCAAACTAGTTTTTCATATAATTTCCACTATAAAACTAGTAGTAAAACAGTTGAATTCATTTCCGCATCATAAACAGTTGATCAAATAATTTAAATATATATGTAAATATATTTTTTTCGTAGTGGAACCTGTACTGCATCTGCATAAGCCAGCACTCCATTGAAATGCATGGGCGTCCTAATATGCAGTCAGTCCTGTTTTTAGTAGCCACTCTCCTGCTCTTTGCATTTTTATTTTTTGCTGCTAACTGGGCCAAGCCTTTTGGTTGGAGACAGCTAGAGAGAGAGATTAGGAAGGGGGCTCTGCGCTTTTGGACTAACAAACAAACAAATAAAACAATAACAACAAACAAAGCAAATCAACAACAAAAATTCCAGTTTGCCAGGCCAAACAAACTGTAATAATGAAGCAACTAACCAAGGAGACAGGCGGCGACAAACTTCTTCCCAAAGTGTGGAATATAGTCTAGCTGGATTTTACAGTTTATTGCTATATTATAAAAAATTTAAGCACCGACTTGTTTAATTAATTACATTTAATTTTTGCTTATATGTAACTAAGGCAGGCTCCACTGTACTCGCGTTGGTCTGCATCTCGCTCTTTCGGCCTCCAACAGGCTGTGTTTAGTTTTTAGTTTTTTAGTCGTACCCGTTTGGACAAATACGAAAGACAAACAAAAGGCAAACTCGTGGATGAAACAGAGGGAGCACGGGACAGGGAAGGAGATTTCAAACCGAAAGGTGGATGGGGGACACATGTGGCGGCAGCTGGACAGTTTTTCCAAAGCAAGCAGGAATGAGCAGCAGCAGCAGCAACAACACAAGCAGCCTGTTTTGCCTGCTAAGCAGTAACTACTGCGGCTAACTGATAACTGTAAGAAAATCTACACAGCGAGAAAAAAATACAAATTCTTCAGAGAAAAGTACCATCGTTATATCTAGCTAACAAAGGCAACTTCCAATTTTAATATTTATAAAATATAAAATATGCAAAAAAATATTTTGGTGGGAAGAGTTGTAAGGGAAGAGCAAAATTACCCACTCTAAATCGGATTAAGACTATATAGAATTCTATACCTCAGTGTTATTCAAATATTCCTTAGAAAAGTCGATCTAGCCATGTACTAGTACTTTAGTACTTCCATTTAAAAAGAAAAAGTTATAGCGATAGTAATATTTTTCTTCTGCGTGTACGATCGCTGACCGCTGTCTAGAATTTTTCTAACGGCTACCTGCCCGCCGGTTTGGCCTTCTTTTTTCCCCCCTTCCGATCTCTGCTCATTTGGCTTGGATTTTGTTTTTGTTTTGCTTAACATGTCAACGTTAATGAGTCATGGAGCTGGAGCAGAGTCCAGCAGCAGATACTTTTCTCCCATCACTTCCACTCTCTCGCTATATTTTCCAGTTCTCCTTCATCAGTGAGTTCATTTTTCGTGAATTTTTAATTGATTTTTACAACGTGAAGTAATCAGCCATAAATAGCAGTAATTGCCGCCACAATCCCGCACTCTTCCCCCCAGCATGTTCTCTTTGTTTGTTCCCTGTGGTCTCCTCTCTGCTTCTCTTTCTCTCAATCCCCCTTATCGCTGTATGCCCTTTGCATGTGTTTGACACACTTTTCGGGGGTTTGGGAGTCGGGGGAAAAAAAAAGGGGGAGAGAGAGAGAGAAGGGGAATGGTGGGTTGCAGGCATAAATCTACTTAAAGCGGCTTCCATAGTTCTTCAGTATTCCACCATCTCCCCATCCATTTTATATATTTCCCCCTATTTGTTTATTTGCCCTGCACTTTTTTCGTATTTTTTTATTTTACTTTTTCTTTTCTCCTTTTTTTTTTGGCTCTGTTGACGCTTTGTCTTTTGGTCTTTAATTCCTTTGGTGTTGCCCCGGAAAATGATGAGGAAAATCTCTTGGGGGGAGGTTGGAAAAGTCTGCGGTCTTGCGTTTTGATGGGGATTAAAGCTTAATAAAGATGACAGCTTATGGTATACCATAAATCAATCTAGTTCTGTCTATTCTCTGTAGACATCGATTATATGCGGATATGTGGGGATTATCCAAAACTTGTATGACTTCAAATCAACCTCCTTTCGAGTTCCTCAACTTTACTTGTTGTGGAACTTTGAGTAAACTGAATTGGGAGCAAACTAACTGCACTTTAGTAACTTCTCTTCTTCGGTATTTGTTGAGAAACACACTAAATGAATTCTACACGGAAAGAAAATTTCAAGCATTGTAATTTAAGAGTATTTTCTATTGTATAATACATAAAAGAATTCTTAAATCTATCCTTAAACCAAAAATAATAAACCAATAAACAATATCTAGAATATCTTATATCAATTATTTTAATTAAATTCTGGCACAATGTAACATTCCAAAGAATAACCGAATCAATCTTATATAATTAATGAGGAATCAATTTTGTATTGCGTGACTAGAATTCCTTAAATTGTGTGTTAATATTTGTTGCCCTAGGATAATGAGGAAATAGCGAAAATAGTTTCTTAAACCATAACCTATATTTAATCGATATTTATTTCTTTGTCTGTACTTCTTGGCGCTGTCTCTGCCCACCCAAAAGAAAGGAAACCCCTTAATTTGTTCCCTTACTTGAAGCGTCAATTGAGGTTGTCAAAAAAGTCAGTTACCTGTTGAAATTCCGGGCGATGTTGTTGTTATTTTAATTGGCATTTGCCTTACCTTACCTGTCGTTCTGGCCATCGTCTTTGTAATCCCAAATCCCCCGAACCTGCGCTCCAATAAAAATAGAAAGCATTGTATTTTGTGTGTGTGTGTGTGTGTGTGCTCTCTGGTGCTTCCCTCCTCCTTTTCCCAGCTTTTTCACGCCCCGTGTCACGGGTTGCGTGTCAATGAACTCGCATGCAATTTGTATGGCTTTTTGGGATGGGTTGGGAATGGGAATCGGAGTCGGGAATCCGATTTGGAATTTCGAAATCGAGGATTTTTATTTTTAAAGCGATGCCTCGGCGTCTTGTCTCTCCTTATTTGTATTGTTATGCCTTAATAATTTGTTTACAAACAACAAAAACAAGGGAAGAGAACGAACTCGGGCATGTTCGTGTTTAAAGGTTGTTTAAGTGGTACCAGAACCCGCAAAGAGGGATTCAAGGGGTTTTCGAGTGTCTGTGTGTGTGTAGTTCTTTGTTTGTTTTTGGCAGCTGGCAAAAATAAAAACAAAAACCCCTACTAAAACTCTCAAAATAAAAAAAAAGGATTTTATTTGGGCGTTTCCCGCATTGATTTTCCCAAGCACATCTCTTACATACGTTCTCTAACATTTATCTTGTCTCTTTCCAGGATCCAGCTGGCATCTTTGAACTCATCGAAGTTGTGGGCAATGGCACCTACGGCCAGGTCTACAAGGTAAGCGCCCATGTTTATGTTTACTATACATATCTCTATCGCCGGGATTTTCGTGGCTATTTTTAAGGCCATCATCCCATCCCATACACATTCGTGTTGAAGTCTTTACGGCTTTCTTTTCATAAGCAAATTTTCGCATATTCGCCAATGCGAGGGGAGAGCAATGATCTCAGATGTTTTTCTTCTGAGAGTCACTTAGTCTCTTTATAATTAGCAATCGTTAAAGTTTATGCTTGACTGCGTTTCGCTTTAGTTTTTTCTTTCTATACCCTTACGGAGGGTATTTAGCATTGTGAACACAGGTTGGTAGGTTATAGATCTCTTGAAATTATTTTTATAATGTTACTGGTATTCTTTGGGGTTTACAGTACAGATTTAGGAACCTTATATCTTGAAGACCCTTACTACTATAACTTTAAAGTTTGCAAAGATAATCCATTTAAATTTAGGATGTGGTTCTTAATAAAGTTTTTATTAAGATTTGTTAAGAAAAAAATAAATTAATCCTTACATTTTCATAAAAACCTTGTTTAAATTCTTCATAAAAATTAAAAAAAAAGCGTATAAACTCGATCATATACGAAACAAGTTCTATTCCTTTTTCGTATCCCTATTGTTTTGGTATTTTGCGGATGTATCAAAATGTATCTAAGTATCTGAATCCGTGTGTGACGCCCAAAAAGACAAGCGGTCTCCCGTTCTGGTCGCTTTAATTAGTTTAGTGTCCGCTATGTTGTCTAATAACTTGCAGCGAACATAACACAAAACACAGCAACAACAACAACAACAAAATGACTACAAACACACAAAAATGCCGGCAACACGACGACCGCGACTTCTTCTCACACATTAACACATTTTTCTGGCTTTTTGCCTGTTGGGGTAATAAAACAACAACAACAAACACAACACCAGGAATCATCATCATCATCATCATCATAATAATCACAGAGCAAAGATTTGAAATGCTTGTGGCTCTCTTTTGCTTTCGGGAAAAACAATGCCTTGACTTTGTGCTTGCATTTAAATTATAAGTTTAAAAGATACAACTATGCGGCGGCAGTACAAAAATAGACATTGCTTTTGTAAATTACCGTTAGTCGTTGGATAAAGTCTATAGAGAAAAACTGGGAAGCCAGCCGAAAGATTGAGGAAAAAGTGAGGAAACTGAAAAGTGTGGCATGCGCCGCTTGGGAGGCCAGTCGCTGGCAGTCGTCGTAGATGTTGCATGTTGCTGTTGCTGTGTTGCAGTTGCACTTTGTGGGGGTCGCCAGCGGCAATGGCAGCTCGGTGATGAATGCAACCAAATTGAGTTGCAGCCGCCGCCGCCTGGATTTGCTGCTCTCGCCTCAAGTTGTTGTTTATCGCCTCTGCCAGATTCCAAAGTATTTTTATACCCTCGAAGTGGGTAATTTGATTGAAGCATTAAGTCGGAAAGAAGCAATGAACCGCAGCTTGGCTTGGAAATAAATAAAATTCCTTCTCTGTATTTTTATTTAAAATAGATGCAATAACATTTTGTCTTGGGTATTTCTTGTATTTTATTGGTTCCTTGGGAGATTTTGTCTTTTGTATCCTATTGCGGGGTTTTTTATAAATATCAGAAACCATTTTGTATATAAAGCCTTTAGATAAAGGTTTGTTTTCTTTAAAAATTGCCTGAATGTAGAGTATCTAATTTAAGATATTCTAAATAAGTCATAAACTGTTAATGATGCTTCTGAAACAATTAACACAGTTCCAGGGTACTTATAATTTCACCATATTTGACCTTAAAGTTGTTAAAGTTGTTGATATGCATATAAACTTTGTGCTAACTGACTTAATCATCGTTGATTTCAAATATGTGAAGAATGAGTAATCAAACGCGGAAAGTGGTTGCGGAGAAATATTCAAATTTGCCTAAGTAAATTAATTTCCATTTATTCAATTTCTAGAAATGACCAGCTCTCTTTCACATTCTTCTATATAAGGCTGTCTCTTTAAGGCTTAAGCTCTATCTCTACATTACACCATTTTATGAAATTTCATGCAGTCAATCAATATAGAAAACATATCTTTAATTTCATATAGATTTATGACCCACAAAATTTGCCAAAGAAATGCCTGTCAATTGGTTTTCGCCTACACTTTTCGATTGAGTTGAGGTTTCTAGGGTTTCCATATTGGGAAATAATTTGTAGATGAAATTTCGGTACACAGAAAAATATTAGTGATATGATATTATAAGAAATATATAAAGAAATATTAGAAAGAATTTAATCGTTATTATTTTGCATTAAAAGTTAAGAATATCACCAGTTGGGAATTCCAAGAAACGCTAAATGCATCAGAGTTCAGGAAAGTTTTAAAATAAAACTTTTTAAAGATAAAAAGTATTGAGTAATTTCCGTTCCATTCCTGCCTGATAATTAGAATATCTTGTACGAATTCTCTGAATTTCATACTTTTCGCTCTGTGTACTCTCTAAAAAAAAACTTGTTAACTCAACTCGGCGACGACTTTGACGCTTTAAGTAGTTCATTATACTGCCGCCGCGGCCTGCACATCTGTGTGTGAAATTAGCATGAGTAATGCTCAGATACTTTCTGTGGCCATATCTCAGTATCTGTATCTGTGCGTCTTTGTGGTTCTGCGACTGTATCGGTATTTGTATCTGCATGTGACTAGAACTTGGAGTTTAAAAGTAACGGATGGTATCCAGCCGTCGTCCACTTGCTCGGTTTCTGTCTCATTTCGATGGCATTTATTTGGCTGTGGTTTTAGCTGATTGACTTGACTGACTGACTGATTGACTGACTGGTCAACCGGTTTACATTCGTTGCGGCTGCTGCCGCTGAGCCTCGATTATGGCCACCTTTTTCGGCCCCGTCCGTCAGCTTATCAAACGTCACAATGTTGTTGGCCAATTTTCGCCATTTGGCCTGTTGCCTGCTTAATCATAATTTCAGTTTGGCCCGATGTTTATTATTATTTTTTTTCTGGTATTTCGATGAGAATTCCACTCAATAACGAATCTCTGCTTCGGCGTGACTTAATTTTATTTCTGCGAATCTGAATCTTTTTCGCTAAGCTTCTTTGATTTATGATTGCCTTGCAACGCTTTGTTTAATTTGCGTTTATTTGTCCGCCTTTCTCGTGTTTGTTTTGTTTTAGGGCACTTCCGCTTTATTAATAACTTGATACTGCGCTTCTGAAATGGCCGTTTATCGCAGCTAATACTTGCTGGGACCCAACTGTCACTCTCTGAGTCACTATATAGTATATGTTACTGGTCAGAAGGGGGGTAGGGAGGGAGATTGGAGGAACCGAACCACATGCGGTTCCAGGGAACACGTACAAGTGCAACGTGTTAACGGCTTTCTGTCATGTGTGCACTGATTTTTATATATTTTTCTTCTATTTTTCTTCTATTTTTCTTTTTTTTTTGGGAGCGGGGGAGTGTCTGACTTTAAACGTGGTCAACTGGAAATTGTGCATAACGGACACAAAGTTCATAGACAAGGCAAAAGGGAACTTGGATAAGTTGGTAAATGCAAGAAAAATGAACTTCTTAACATTGTCTAATATATATGTATTTTCTTAGTTACACAAACTTAGTTTCTTTGTTGAAAAGTTTATGGTGAAAAAGAAAACTTGGACAAAACTTGGTAGATAAGAAATCAACAAATGAGTAAACTTTTATGTCTATCAAGCAGTAAAACTAATATTAAAATGAATTAGTCTGTTGTAGGCTCAGCGAATTAAATTATAACTTAACGTAATCGGCGAGCTAGTCATAAATGATGATTGAGCATCTAAACAAAGAATACAAAAACTTGATTTTGGATGGTTTCAGGCCCAGAGGCATTATTTTATAGTTGTAAGTTGGAAAAAATGTTAATAAAAATTTTAAAGTATTTAAATCCTGATTAATAACAACTAATCTTTGAGGCTTGTCATGAGTATTAAGCTCAAAATTTAAAGATTATATCCCCTACAAAATCTGAAGTCAGAATCTATGTTTTTAATATGTTTCTTGCTAATTCCTCTAATTTCAAGCTTCTTAAAAGTGCTTAAGAATTAATTAATCTGTTGTGTTAATCTGAAATCAGAACTCATAGTTCCCAAGTCAACATTTGTAGTCAGTCTATTCTTGGATGATATAAAATCCAAGCAAAACAAACACACAAAAACCCAATTTCCGCAATGTTTATAAATATTATTTTTGGGGCTTGGCTCCCGTTAGGTTTCCGCCCACGCAACGTAACAAAACTACGGCTATAAAACAACAGAAATCAACAGCCCACAGTTGTCGTGTAATTAACATTTCTCATAGCTGGGCGAACTTTGACCCAATTATGGGGAATGCGCGGGAATGGATCGCGGAACAGGAGGCGGAGGCGATGGCGATGGACTCCAGTTCGGAGACAGACGACAAGTGCAGACAGAGCAAGACAATACATATTTATGAGCTAGACATGATAATAAAGCACGCAAGCAAATAAATGGGAAAAAAATGCTCTTAAATGTGTGTGTTTGCGCAGGCGCAGCCAGGCAGAAAGCACCACAAGAGGAGCTGGCAAAAACTGCAGCAGTCAATAAAATAAAATAAGAAAAAGAGAAGAAAAAAAAAAACACGACAGGCGAGCAACGACGAAACATGCAAAATACATTAAAGCCAATATACAAATCAAGCAGGAAGCATCAGCACAAGTAAGCTCCAAGCGAGCAATAGGAAAAACACAAAGGAAAGAAACTACGGCAGACTTCAGACCCATAAAAAGACACAGCAATTAGTGCACGAGTACCCCAAAAAACATAAAAGGCTCTCTCAATGTCACAAAATAAAAAAAAAACTAATTATTACGCAAATTGTATTTGTTTGGTAGACTCCTAAAAACATTTAACAAACACAAGTCATTGACTCGTTCCCAGAGTGCTGGTACACTTGAAGAAAACGTAGTCAAGGGGAGGGGATTTTCTGGTAAAACTCACTACAAAATAATTATTTAAAACAAAGAAAGGAAGGAATTTCTACATTTTTAGTAAAAATCGTAGTTTTAATTATAAAATATGTGGATTCACTTGGGAATTCTAGTGGCTGAAATCTAAAACCAGTTGTGAATTCTAAGCCAACGCTATCGATCGAAGGCTCCCTTAAATGGTTTGAAACCTATACATAGTTTATGATCAAAATGATATACATACAGTTTGTATTGAAATTTAAATTAAAATTTAATATATTTTAAAATAATTTGCATAGATTTCTAATCTCAATTTTTGTGTAGTGTAAAGTAGCCTCCTTTCTCTTTCTCATTTTTTGTTTTTCTTTGCAACTAAAAATTTAAATAATGCTTCTATCTTTTTTTTTTTTTTGTTTTCTCACTCATTCCCCCTGCATTTTCTGCGCTATTTCTCGCTCATTGTATTTTTAGAGGTTCACTAACTTTGCGTTGCTCTGTTTTCAGTTTTCGGTTTTCTGGCTTTCTGCTTCGCTTTGTTCGCTTAATTAAATCTCTAGCCCTGACACTTTTTTCATTGACAAGGCAACCTGTGTGTTGTTGTTGCTTCCCTTCTCTCCCTCTCCCCGAAAAATAAATAAATAAAAAGAGAGAAATAGCCAAAACAATAAATGGGATTTTTGGGCTTACGTTTTCGCGAGTCGAATTTTTTGCTAGCCCAGCAAACCGCGATGGGAAAGTCATCCACGAGTGGAGAAGGTAGTAAAGGTGTTCGGGGTTTTTAGAGGTGTACGATATATATGTAAATAGGTATGTGTTAGTGGGCACCCAGTAACGACCTTGGGAAGTTGGCTCTTCTTCTTTAACGGCGGACGAGTTGGTGTCGAAGCTGCTAAGTTATGCATTTTTAAAATCTGACCGAGCGTGGGTTGCTGATTTTTTGTTTTTATACATATATATATTTTTTTTGTTGTCTTAAATAATATATGCATGTTGGAAGTTGAAAATTTATCACTTTCGAAGGCGGCGTGTGAAATTTTTGTGGTCTGCCTTCTCCACCACCAAAATGAAACCACAAAAAAAAAAAAAACAACAAATAAAACTAAAGTGTGTTGATCAAAGGTCGGGCGATTTTTGGCCATTAGGAAAAGCCAAACAAATATTGACTTGATGCTCCCTTTGATTTGCTAATTGGTTAATTTAGAATTCCAGGAAAAATATATTGGCAAATATTTGTTTTATAGATTTTGTTGGAAGTATGTTAAATGGGGAATCCACTTTTTCTGTGTTTCTATAAAACTTACTATGATTCATTTGGTAAAAAAAATCTTCAAAAATATATATAATAGAATAAAGCAGCCCAAAATTATATATATTTTTTTGAAAAGCGTCGACGAGTTGATTTAGCCATGCTGTTTGTTTGTCTAACTTAAATCTCACAAACCATTAAAGCTTTAGCTATTAAGTTTATTAAAAGCAATAATATAGGCTAAATGTAGATTGATTGTTTTAAAACCACGCCTACTTCCACCTACATAAATAATAAAACAATAAAGTTACAGCCTTCTACCTATCTCACTCCATTTTTTTTATAAAATCAAAAAATAATTCCTTTGTAGTCTTTTGAAACACCTTATTTACAAACTGAAAATAACACTTTTTTGCGATATATCTTGATAGACAATTGACCCACTTTTTCCGCGCACTAAAAACTTTCAAACCCATATTACCAAATTGCCGCCCACTAATCAGCAAATGAGATAACTCTCGTTATCTTTACGTTTTGCCATTATTCAGCAATTGCGCTTAAGTATGTATTTGCCCGTTTTGGTTACAAGGTTAACACTTTGGCAATACTCAAATATATTACTCAAATATATATATACAAAATGTGTTTATATTTTAATATTTATGGTTTGCCGGTGGCTGATTAAATATGCAAACATTTCGCTATCCCCCTTTGATTAGTCAGAGATTTCTTTGTGGATTTTCATTTGGGCGCCTGCCTGCCTGACTTTGGGGCATATTTAGAGTTTTGTTTAGCAGGCAACAATTAATTTATGAGTGAAAGTTTTGTTATTTTGCATGCATAATTTGCTGCTACTGCTGCTGCAGCGAAACAAAGAAAAGCCTTTGTCTTCTTTTCAAAGGCAATCGTGGAGTTGAACTTATCTAACTAATGTACAAGTAATGTTGTATATAGCTTCTTCTATAGCTGCTGGCGGGTCCCTTATCTGCATATTGACTTACAATGACGCCTGTGACATTGTCCCATGTAATTGTCCACACAATCGTTGGGCAAATAATGAGAGGAACGAGTCTCGAACCCGTTGACCCGCAGTCAGAGTTTCTTTCAAGGGACGACGTTGACAACGACGACGACTCTCTATCTTTCCGCTTAATTCATTTAATTTCCAATTACCGAAATGGGAACTTCAATTTGACAGCCCTTAAGGGACATCACCACTAACTCTCTCTCTCTCAATTAATTAGAATATGAACTCGGGGCAATAATACGTACACACACGCCCTTATAATGGGAACTTTTCAAAGGAAACCGGAAATTGTTGACACGCAAAAAGTGACGTCATTATCGCCGCCGCACATCATTCTCTACATTTTGTATTTGTTGTTCTTTTTTTTTTATTGTGTATACTCACATGTGTGCTGAAATATTATCTTTTGGCACAATTTCATCGTCCGCTTATCTCTCGGCATATAAACACTTTGGCTGTCGGCTGTCAACAATTGAAAATAGATTCAATGACTCAATTTTCAAGGTATATTCCCCCTGATAAGGCGATAATTTGCCCATGCAAATTGCTGTCAGCTAATGCTTGGTAAATCGAATGAATAAACCATAATTGTGCTGTTAATTGAATGCGGAATAGGGGATAGTGATAGGATTTTTGTGGCTTGTGTAGAGAACGATAATAAATATAGGGGAAGAAGTTCTGTGGATTTATTGAATGTATTTCGGAAATAACATAAGGAGAGAGAGGGGATTTTTATGAGTGATTCGTGTATGGTGGTTTTATTAGTTATAATGCCTTAATATTGATTTTGGTTTGATGTTCTGTCTGCCCTACAAGTACTTTACAAACCCCTACAAATTCTCTTGGAAAACTCAATTTATTCTTGAGTAATTTTCGTCTAGACAGCTCAGACATGAATTTTAAAAGAAAAAATAATGCCAAAATTACATTTACCTTTGGCACTTTGGCTCTTCAAAATAACTGGCACATCAAACAACAAAACTTTTTGCTAACTGGGTTAACCAGGTGAAGGAGAGGCAACCATAGCCAACCTGCCAATAACACAAAATGGAAAGCTTTTTCAACACACTTTGAACTCTGTTTTTCCTGTCGGCGCGCTCTGCACACTCCACTCGAAATCACCTCACTCAGACACACTCCTCTCGGGCTAGGAAAATTCAATTTAATGAAAATGCAGCCAAGTGCTAAAAAGCCTGTTAAGTGGTTCAATGAAGGAGCGCAAGAGTGAGTGAGTGGGGCTAAATGCAGCTAACCTTTTGACCCACACACCGTCGACCTATGGCGATTTACTCGGCTCAGCTGTGGCTGAGGCAGCGGCCGAAAGCAAAAGCAAAATAGCTCCAAACGCTCACCAAAATGGGAGGCCCCCATATCTGTGATAAATTTAAACAAAAATCAAGCATTTCAAGCACTATTTCGCCTTCAATTGCTGTTTTATGAGCCAGCTGCAAACACTCGGCAAACCAAACGAGAGATACAGAAACCAACTACAGGAGAATGTAGCTGAAACGAAATTTCTTGAATCGATTTATTGAATAAAATAATGCAGAATACCATATTCCGGTTAAAAGGTTTTATTTATAATATTTTAAAATAAATTAAAATGTTATTAGGAATTGGGTAACAAAAAATATTATACTTTTATTAGGAAACCTTTTCAATTTTTGTGGTTTTTAATCATTTGATCTCTTTTATAATGATATGACAACAATCGTTGCATTCGTTGCATTAAAATAATATCGATTTTTAACGTGTAACATATTTATAGATATTTCATGTTATCGATATGCGAACTTTTCCTTATATACTTTTAATGAACTTTTGTTTATTCGATTCTAAAAATTTTATCTTCGATAGAATTTAAAATAATACCATTAATCATTCTTCTATTGGAATTATTAGAAGTTCCACTGTAATCCAATCGCAGGAGGGTTAGACGTCAAAGTTTTTAAATTGCTCGCCAGCAGCAAAAAAAAACTTTGATTACCCGAGTTAATTAACGAAACTAACAACAATTGGTAATTGATGAGCGTTAACCTTCCCCGCTGCCCCAACCGCCGCCACCTCCTGACCCGAATGCCCCACCTAATCACCTTTCAAATGGAGTCTACAAATTTGCACACTGATCAACTGGCAGCTGAAAAAAATAACAACAGAAAACACGGTAAAAACTATGCACATATGTTGCGTAAGTTGGCCAAACGCAGCAGCTGCATTGCAGCTTCAAAGTGCACTTCAAGAAAGTTGAACAGAGATCAAACTTATTTATATAATATAGATGTTAAAAAAGTATTTTTAAATGGCATAAATTAAAGTTTGATTGATTGGATATTAAGCCCTATATTTAGATAGGGAAAATGTCCATTTTATATTCTATAATATCTAATTTTTGAAACTTTCAAAGCAATTATAATATAGCCTTTATTTTGGATATAAAATGGGCCTCTTCTATTGCCTCCTAATATTTTTATTTTGAATATATTTTTTCCCCTGTGGAATCTTCGAATTCGGAGCTTCCAAACTCCCAGCTTCAGTGGGGCAAGTGGAGGAGTCTCCTCTCCTCTCGACTCTCGACGCATCGCATTGGGCGTGGCTGCTGTGGTTTTCCTATTCGTATCTGGATCTTGCAAGTGTTGTAATTGAATTGCTGCTGCGGCGTGTGTGGGAGCTGCAAGATTTTCCACAATTAATATGCCCACAGAGAGCTCAATGAAAGGTGGCAGAGTCAGGCAGGCAGGCAGCAGATGAAAAATGTAGTAGTACAATGCGGTTTTTGGTTTCCTTGGGTCTTGATGTGGTTGGAACACTCTTTGGGTTACTTAATAGCACCGACAGGTGGGTGGCGGCATCCACAACGTTGTCGATATACTGGCAACTTGCAAGGCAGCCAGTTGATTGCTTGGATTTGCATGGAAATGGGGGAAATGGAACGGGGGAAATACGATTTACTGGTTCTGCTTAGACTATAATCTATTAGTGGTATGTGAAGAGTTAATTAACCCAAAGCTCATTATAATAGTTAAATTTTACAGAGCATTATTATTTTAATATATATTTTGTGATAACTAACACACAAAGATTCCTATATAAACAAACCAATTTAATTAATCTTAAAATCTCTTGATTTTTGCTTACATTGTCTTTAAAGTCCAGTCAATTTCCCTTTTTGGTGACCTATTTTTCACCCATTTTCCTTACTTCCTCGATTCCTGCTCTCTCTCTCTGGTTAATCTAACAAAATATTTCCATTTCCTCGTCGTTTATATTCCTCTTCAGAACACATGTCTGCCCCTTTGGTTTTCTAGCCTTATCGCAAACAAAGCAGAGAACTGAACTAAACTCTATCTCTATCTTTTCTTTTTTTTTTTACTTTCTATAATAGTATGCATTACTCTTTTCTGGCCCTTTCTTAGCTTTGTTTCCAGCTAAAAATTTGCGTTCCAAAAGTTCAGGCAACTTGAAAAACATGTCCAAAAGTTGATCTTTTTGGGCCATTTTACAATGCCATGAATGGTGTCGAAAAGGGGGGCGAAGGCACTTGACTGCATTTTTTCCTCTTATGCAACGCCAATTTCCGAGGCGAGTTTATACACTTTTATATATGTATGTATATATATTTTTTGCTCTGCTCCCTTATCAGCAAGCACAACAAAAATTGTATTTGTTGTTGTTTCTGTCTGTCAGCTTCAGCTGCGAATTTTTTCGTACACTTTTTTTAGTGCAATTTTTGTCAACAATTTGTACCCCTTAACTTGCATAGTTTTGTGAACGGGAAGGGGGCGTTGTTGCTTGAGTTTCCACAACAAAAAGTTTGCAATGTGTTATGTCTTAGGTATACATATAATGCGATCGTGTTTATATATATGTAAAAACTTGATGAGAACATTTTTTTTTTTTGCCTGATTATGCAGTTATTTTTCTTGTAGATACAATTGCACATTGTCTTTAGAGTCTTTTGTTTGTTGAATTTAAGGCGGAACCTGTTACTTTTATTTGAAACATTTTTTAAAAATATAAAAAGCATAATGTAGGTTAAAGAATGTTATAAATATTATAAATTTGCATTAAAATTTACATTCACAATAAGTGATTCATGGGTTCAGAATTTAGAGATGGGTTTATCTTACAGAAAAACCCCTTTCTGTTAGCAATTAGCTCTAATAACCTTTTAGTCTTTAGGGATTTTGGGTATTAAAAGGAGAAGCTGTGCCTGCAAATAATATTGCTCATACGCAGTGTTGCCCATTACATTCATTGAACATTTATATCAATTAATCTTTACGCAGAATAATATGTATTATATTTCAGCAAACATTAATTGTTTTTAGCCAAAAATAAACAAAAACCATAAGTCATGCTATTGTTATTAAAGTTCTATAATCATTTTTCTATGTAGCCGGTCCACCCTACTACCCAAGTATCAGTATATTTGTGGCATATCATCGGGTTGATTGTTTTATTGTTTGGGTTTCTTTTCACGCTTGATTTTATTTTATACTTGCCTTGGCGCCTTGTATCTGTATCTGTATCTGAGACGGTGTACTGTGAGTGTGTCAGTGGCAGTGCCAGTGCTTGATATCCATCAGATACTCGTGCTGGAGTCGAGCTGGGCCGTGTGTGTGTGTGTGTATGGTGTAATCATAAACCATCTCTGTGCATAGGTAGGCAAATCCAAACCCAAATCGGACCAGACAGCTGCAGCACAAGTCGACTCCATACCATTCCATTGTTGACTTTACCTTTGAAAACATTTTCACATTTTCGATTATATTACAAATTCAGCGATTTTTCTTCTCGTTTTATTTTTTCTTCCCATTGTCGGCGGCAGAGCTTTATATGGCAAAAGGCTTGTCGTCAACGTCGTCGTCGTCGCTGTCTTTGTTTATTTATTTCTGCGGATTGTTTAGCTCTATTTGCTTTTGGGCTTTTAAGAAGAAACTGGAGGAAGGGGGGGCAGGCGCGGGCTGGGCTGTCGGCGAGTATCTGATGAGTGAGAGTGCGACTGCACTCTGAGTGATTCACAAACACTCGGTTTTCTTTGTATTAATTGCGGCAATCATCTCGCTTCTTTGATAACTTTCGGGTGAAATTGAAATCCACTTAAAAATCATAAAAAGTCAAAAATCAACTTCCTCGTATGACTACCAGATCTGCCAAGATTTTCTTTTTATTTAATTTAAATTTATATTTTTCTGTTAGCCCCGCCTAATCGATTTCTCCATGCACAATTTCTCTCTTTTCCACAAGTCAGGCTCCATTAGTGCATGTCATTAATTTGCATAAAATCTGCAGCACAGTTAGAATCTGGCGATGCCGATGATGATGATGATGCGATGATGGCCAAGACATTCTCCAACTCCACCTCCCGCTCCTGGGTATTCCATATAGTTTTTAATAACATTTTGATAGAATCTAGCCATGGTGTAACGCCTCGTCTAACTAATCAATAAGCGGAAAGAAAATGACAGGTTTTTCTTCTGCTATATGAATTTATGTGATGAATACCCTATAGAGAGCGGAGGGTTATATGTTTTATCACTAAAATTAAAATTTTTTAATTACTGTAACTAGATATTGTAGGTTAATTGTAGACTTTTAGGGAATTATATAAATTAAACATCAAAAAGAATTGTTATGTCAACTTTTGAGGAATTTTCTTTTACTTTAGTATAGAAATTTTAACTAAATTCTCATTCAAACCTTTTATTATATGTTTTTACACTTTTATTTCTAATAAATTTAACACCATTTTTATTTTAACTAGTAAAATGGGAGTGTTTGTTGACTAATAAATACATAAATTCCAAATTTCTTAGTTGTAAAACCATAGGCCTCAAATTTTATTACCAACTCAGCTTGAAGATACTAAAAAACCCAAGCTAACAAAATTGACATCCATAAAAGCTCTCTAAAAATATAGCCATCAACTTGCAGCTGTTACAGATATAGATTTGAGAAGGATAAAGTTTCGTGGGTTTGAGAATTTCAAACTAGTAACCAAATTGTAATCACTCGCTTAAAGAGAACATCGAATAGCCCTAGGGGCAACATTATTCTATACCAGAGAGAAGCATAGTCATCGTTGGCCTGTCCATCGTCGTCGTCGTTGCCGGCTGACTATCGTCGTCACTTAAATCGTTATCATCTCTCGTTAAGCATTTTGATTTATGGATGGAACAGCCAGCAGCAGCAGCATCGCCAGCCTGTGCTTGTTGGCTGCTGCTCCTGCTCACTCAATTAAAACTGTATTAAATGTAAAATGACTTTAAAAGCGGCTTAGGAGACACGACAGCAGCCGCCACGAAAGATGAGATGCTGGTTGGTTAGCAGTCTCCGCTAACCAAGAACCGGTCGGTCAGGACAACTCAATCTTGGCCGGAAGAAGCGAGGCGGCAGCCAGAGAGAAAATATATAAAAACAATTTGTGAGTTTTGATTA